>NC_142932.1:52309353-52311853 GCF_046866305.1 Octopus bimaculoides | reverse complement strand
TGAGTAACGCTGCGATGGACTGGCGTTCCGTCCAGCTGGAGAACATTTACGCCATTGAAACCGGGAAACCGGGCCCATGAGCCTGGCTAGGCTTTAAAAGGGCGCATTTATTTATTTATTAGGCACAGGAGATAAGCAGATGACTTACGACAGCCAAGCAGCTAACAGAGAGCCACATAGTCGGCATGAGCGAACGATGATAGCCAACGGCACTACACAGTAGCAGAACAAAGACAGGAGAGAAAAGCAACACGACCCGACCAAATAACCAACGCACACACAGACACAAAATATGCCGTGTACTATCTCATCAAATCAACATTCTATTTCTCCTGTTGTTCTTTTACTTCGCCAACTCGAAGCACTTGGTAATTTCATGTAGCGGCCTTCATTGATATTGTAAATCAAGCTTTGTGTATCTAAGACGTAGATGGAACTGTTGATCAAATAAATTATTTAAACTACATTCCGATGCTTTCCTAAATGTTTTCTTTTGATGTAGTCCAACACGCCTATCTTCATCTGCTGCATTCGGCAACATAAACTGAACCATCAACAACAACTTTTTCTAGACTACCCGCTACACTAATGCTATGAAAAGTGAAAGAATAATACCGCTGTTAAGTGTGGTGGAGAACACTTAAATCTGCGCTACTCCTTGACAGAAAAATAAGCCCGTCGTATATATGTGTGTGTGTGTGTGTGTGTGTGTCTGTGTTTTCCCCCCTCACCGCTTGACAACCGGTGTTGATGTGTTTACGTCCCCGTAACTTAGCGGTTCGGCGAAAGAACCGATAGAATAAGTACCAGACTAAAAAATAATCAAGTACTGGGGTCGATTCATTCGACTAAAAATTCAGCATGGCCGCAGTCTAATGGCTGAAACAAATAAAAGATAAAATATGCACACCTACAAACACACACACACATACACACACACACACACACACACACACACGTATATATTTACTACATTTGTAGAAAATCGCTGTGTGTTTGTGGCGTTGTTAGCTAAACTCCTATATCGTTTTATTGATTTTGATGAAACTTGTCTGGAAAGCTCGAGACATACTTACATTGTTGAAAAATCGATAATACGGCCCCTGCAAGAGATCTTTATATCTACCTCATATAACTATTTTTTTTAAACACCCAAGGGAAATAAACCCATAGCACCTGCATAATATTTTTTAAATACTCAAGGGAAATAACCCATAGCAACTGCACATAAAGTTATTAGTTTTCAACGAAGCATTCAATATTTGATTCTCACAATCAGCCGACCTAATTCTGCATTTCACTACTCACAGTTTTCAACTGCTAAACCTTATTATTGAATTTTCTTGCCCATAACTCCAATAATTCTGCATTTATCCAGTTAAAAGTTTTCAATGACAGTACATAAATTTTTGATTCAAGAACGTATTTAACAAGTGTGTCCCAATACAATGAACTCATACTTTGAATGCTTAAAATTCTTAAAAATGAAACCAAACTTCCGCATTACATTCAATTAGAACACCCTGTATCACTTATACTTATTTTATAAATCATAATGTTTATTGCTTATTTACAGTTCATACATTTTCATGAAACTAATTGAGCCATCGAATTTTAAAATATTTTACACCTTTCATTGTTTATGTTCGATTACTTTGAATATTGATTTTTTGTGTGTGCAATTTCTAATTTTTGCAGACAATACCAGTTTTATACTTTATTTGACACGTGAGTAGAACTCATGTCTGGAAACCTCGTAACATACTTATATTATTGAAAATAAATCGATAATAGGGCCCCCTCTAATGGATCCTTCTATCTAGTACATATTACTAATATCTTATTTAAACAACCCAAAGGAAATAACCCATACCACCTGCAGGTTTTAGCGAAGCTATCAATATTTAATTCTCACGATCAGCCGACCTAATTCTGCATTTCACTACTCAGTTTTTAACTGCTAAACATTCTTATTGCAATTCCTTGATTTAAATCTTAAACCTTAAAGACTTCATTTATACTTTTCTATACATGCATACTTTTTTAATGCCCATTACTCCAATAATTCTGCATTTTTACAGTTACACTTTTTCCGTGACAGTGGATAATTTTTTTTATTCCACAACGTATTTGTAGTGGCTTCATGCAGGCATAGCGTGGATTCGATCCTCATTGCCAAATTTCACTTAACACTTCAAAGGCACTTTTCTCGCAGTAAAACTAGTTTTTCTGTGAATGACAGCAGTTATACATTTCCCAGATGCCTTCGCTGAGCAGAATATTGTCTTTAGAAATGTATAACTGCTGTCATTCACATTTAATTTTTCATAAGTAAATAAGCACTTTATTGACAATTGCGTAATTATTGAAGACTGAAATCTTTATAATTGCAAAGACTGGTGATCATCGCTTGTAGGCTGATGCAAGATCAGGAAGGAAATGTAAATAGGAATGTTACTTACTAGCAATTACTGCCATGTGATATTTCTTTACTTAGTCT
>NC_142932.1:52293601-52308853 GCF_046866305.1 Octopus bimaculoides | reverse complement strand
AGGACCAAGTGTCGAAGAAATTCTTCATGGTTGACGCTGGTTCCTGTTGTAGTATTTGGCTGCTTCGTCTAACAGTCGACAAACCTCGCCGTTCTGAAATCGTTTTGCACGCTGTTGATTCATCTTCGATTCCTACTTTTGGTCAGCTTTCTCTACGTTTAGACATTGGTCTTCGCAGAGACTTTCAATGGGTTTTTGTCATAGCTGACATTCCACATCCCATTTTGGGTGCGGATTTTTAAAATCATTTTCAATTATTGGTAGATGTCCGACGTCGAAGGCTTGTCGATGACTCGACATCCCTTTCCACGCCGGCAAGGAGCTCTACCAATTCTCCTCTTAACCCAGCATTTTTTATTGCCACTGCTGGGGACGCTTTTCATTCTCTTTTAGCGTCTTTTCCGGAGTTGGTGGATATTACTTTCAAGCCGGTTAAACCTGCACATTCCACCCTCCATTATATCACGACGACTGGTCCTCCGGTTTTTTCTCGACCACGTCGCCTAGCGCCTGATCGCCTTAAGACGGCCAAGGCCGAGTTTGAGCACATGCTTCAACTCGGCCTCATTCACCCCTCCACCAGCCCATGGGCATCTCCTCTACATTTGGCGCGTAAAGGGAATTCGGATTTTCGCCCGGTGGGGGACTATCGGAGACTAAATGCAGTGACGATAGCTGATCGCTATCCCATCAGGAATTTGCAGGATTTCTCGGCGAACCTGCATGGATGCACCATTTTCTCTAAGATTGATCTGGTACGGGCCTATCATCAGATACCAGTAACTCCAGAGGATATCCCTAAAACAGCCATCACTACACCTTTCGGTTGTTTTGAATTTCTATTTATGAGTTTTGGTTTGCGTAATGCTACTAGCACTTTTCAGAGGTTTATGGATGAGGTCGTTCGTGGACTTGATTTTGTATTCGCTTATGTCGATGATATACTCATCGCTAGTGATACGGAAGAGAATCATCTCCACCATTTGTCGCAACTTTTTCAGCGTCTTCGCGCTTATAATGTGAAGATTAATCCCGACAAGTGTCTTTTCGGGCAGTCATCCCTGAATTTTCTGGGACATTTGGTTGATTCTAATGGGATCAAACCTCTTCCTGCTAAAGTCGATGCAATTCAACGCATCGCACCTCCAACCTCTCTGCGACAGTTGCGCCATTTTTTAGGCATGGTCAATTTTTACAGGAGATTCATTGACCGGTGTGCATACAAACTACTTCCTTTAACGAGGCTACTGCAAGGCCATTCTAAGAAGGATGCTGGACTCACTCTTACTGATGAGGTGTTATCTGCTTTTGAGTCTGTGAAACAGGAGTTATACTCCGTTCCTGTTCTTGCACATCCTGCTCCTGATGCTCCGCTTTCTTTATCTGTGGATGCTTCCGATTCTGCGGTCGGTGCTGTTTTGCAGCACACTGTAGACAATCAAACAAAACCTTTGGCTTTCTTTTCTTCTAAATTACAGCCTGCCGAACGCAGGTATAGTACTTTTGATCGTGAGCTATTGGCAATCTATCTGTCGATTCGGCATTTTCAACATCAGCTCGAGGGACGAGAGTTTGTGATTTATACTGATCACAAGCCCCTCACTTTTGCTCTGTCCTCTAAAACGGACAAGCTCTCTCCTCGTGCTTTTCATCACCTGGATTTTATCTCACAATTTACAGGTGACATTCGTCATGTGCCAGGGAAAGAGAATATTCCAGCTGATGCTCTTTCTCGACTTCCTGTGCATTCTATTTCCACTCCCGCGGAAATTGATTTGCTGGAAATTTCGCAGGAGCAACCTTCTTTATCAAGTTTAGATTTGACTTCGTCAAAATTCAGCAACTGTAAATTTGCTTATCTTCCACTCCCTTCATCCGAGGGCTCTATATTATGTGACACATCCACAGGTTCTCCTAGGCCTTTAGTACCTACGAACCATCAACGTTCTGTGTTTGATGCCCTTCATTCTTTGTCACATCCGGGCATCTCAGCAACAGTAAAGCTTATCACTGCTCGGTTTTTCTGGCCCAATATGCGGCGATCAATTGCCACTTGGGCACGCTCCTGCATGAAGCCCGTTTCCGTCACGTCCATCTTGATTTGGTTGGACCGTTACCAGTGTGTCGCGGGTTCTCATACCTGTTAACTTGTGTTGAGCGTTTCTCACGTTGGCCAGAAGCCATTCCTATAGCAGATATTACTTCTGAGACTGTTGCCCAGGCTTTCGTTTCTGGGTGGGTGTCGAGGTTCGGAGTACCGGTCAGTTTGACCACAGATCGTGGCCGGCAATTTGAGGCCGCGCTTTTTCGTGACCTATCACGAATCCTGGGGGTGCATCGTATACGCACCACCAGCTACCATCCCGCTTCTAATGGGATGGTTGAGCGGTTTCATCGACAACTTAAGGCCGCCTTGCGCGCCTCGCCCAACCCGCAGTTTTGGGTTGAAATTCTTCCGGTTGTCCTCCTTGGATGCCGGACTGCGTTAAAAGTTTACCTGGGTTACTCCTCGGCGGAGCTTCTTTACGGCACCACGTTGACGTTGCCAGGTGCGATGGTGGTACCAGACTCATCACAACCACCACACCCAGAGTCCTATGTTACTCGGTTGCGAGAGTATTTCTCCAATCTTCCATCTATGGGCCCCAGACAACAGTCACCTCCCTTTAGAGTGCCAGCAGACATTGAGTCTTTGTCTCATGTGTTTATTAGGGATGATTCTGTCAAAGGACCCCTTGTTTCTCCTTACAAAGGACCCTATCGTGTGCTTTCTCGCACTCCAAAGTTTTTCAAGGTCGACGCTAATGCTCGTACAGAAATTGTGTCTGTCGACCGTCTGAAAAGAGCGTACCTTGACAAACCTTCAACTCCCGTGGATGACATGCCCGTGTTTCAAATGCCGCACACACCACTATCACCACATACATTGTCAACGCCTTTACCAATGCATACACCAACATCAGCACCATCACAATCACACACACCAACGATTACACCACCTTCGTCGTTGCAAAGGAACCCTAGCGAACCTTATGTCACTAGGTTTGGCAGGACGGTGCATTGGCCCAAGAAATTGGAAAAAACTATTTACGTTTGATTTATTGTGTTTTTACTGGACAATTTCAGTTTTTTTTTTATTGAACATTTTTCTTCCATTCAGAAAAAAAAAAAAAAAACTATGTATCCGGTTCGTAAAGAGTTACACAAGACTATAGTATGTACATACGCGGGAGGGTGTGGTCAGTTGCGGAGCTGTGGTTGAGCAGCGATGCCAGTTTCGACCTGTTGCCTGGTACTAGGTATCTTAGTCGGTTGGCTCTTGCTATATTCCGTGAGGGGATGTTCCACTCTACAGTGAAGATAAAACCGAGTGTTTGATATATATTTGTGCCGCATTTCTGCGTGGTTTCGATGGCCATCTCGCCTCAGACGTCCCTCCAAAATGTTTTTAATTTCGTGTTTCACACTCAAGGGGGAGCCATTGTAGTGACGTCATATTGGCGCCAAAAAGCATAGGCGCCATTACTGAATCCTTAACCACGCATGCGTGGGTTTCAACATCGTAGCGTTCCCGCTATTAGACTGTCTCTGACCAAGCCAGACAGCGACCAAGCAAGACGCCTAAGCAAGCTCTCCCATTTGAGTGTGGTTGAACCAAGTTGTCTCTATAACGACACCAGCTCGAAGAACCGTACATCTACATTTCAGGCTACTCTAAAACCGGACAATTAGAAGCTGTTTTATTTTCCACCGAACAATAAATATTTGTTGTTGTTGATCAGTTTGGAGTTTCTGCGTTCAGTTCTCTTCCAATTTAATGTGGGAAAGTTAGGTGTATATCTAAAGATATATATAACCCACTCTCCTAAAAACATATTTAAACATTTTAAAGCCCGTTTAACTCGATAATCGAAATAAGAGAAGTAACAGCTTGCAGGTATATTATGGAAAATGCGTCTTAATTAGCAGAGCTACTTTACACATGCTTGTCTGAGAACAGTTTTGGTATCAAAGTATACTTACATGTTGAAATCAGATATAGTCTTAGCGTGGTATAAAACTGAAGAAATGTTTCGTAACTACTTAATGATTCCAAAGCTCATGATAATAACCATTGTAACTCACTCTATGTCGCCATTTCTCAAATGGCATGCTATGGATTTTTAAAAAAATACAATGTATTTTAAATGTAAACTTATTCTTCAGTGTCTTTTCTTGAGGGGTATATAATTTAATTTTGCCTGTCACTCCGTAAGTTAAAATGTGCATCACGCTCTATTGGGCATTTATCACTAACAACTAGTATTATTCTGAAGGCGGCGAACTGGCAGAATCGTTAACACACCGGACAAAATGCTTAGCTGCACTTGGTCCATATCTACGCTCTGAGATCGACTTTGTTTTTCATCATATCGGAGGCGATAAGATAGTTGAGCACTAAGAGGGTCGATGTAATCAATTTGCCCCTCCCAGAGAATTTCAGCTCTGTGCTACTATTAGACAAGATTATTAAGATGGCGAGTTGGCAGAATCGTTAGTATTTCGGACAATATGCTTTACGATATTTCTTCTGATTTTACGTTCTAAATTCAAATGCTTTTAAGATTGACTTTGCTGTTTATCTTTTCGGGTTCCATAAGTTAAGTACCAGCTGAGCTGTTGGGGTTGATGCAATCGACTAAAAGGATGATTAAAATCATCCTAGAAAATTATCAAGAAATTTTAAAAGACTGGTTTTACCGCTGATCGACCGAAAAGAAAGTGTAAGGAACCTTCAGCTTATCAAAAGTACCAGAGAAAAGATACAGTGAAATCCTCGTCGTTCTGTCCGAAAACTGGCTTCCACAGCAAGATTAAGTAAAAAAAATCGATATATCGAGTGCTGAACGAGGATCTCAGGACCCACCCCTACGATATGATCCACCATCATGAACTCACGCAAGTTTATAAAGCCATGAGACTGGAGAGAAGTCGTCTTAACCTGCGTCAGATTGCGGAAGGCACGCTGCCCAGCCTGGTGTTCACTGATGAAAAGGAAGTTGACATCGAACACACAGTAAACCACCAGAATGACCGACCTTGGATTGTCTCTGGCTCCACCGAAGGGAGACTCGTAAATCGACCTCAAAATCTACAATCAGTTATGGTTTGGGCGGCTGTGACAGACACTGGAATGTCTGCCCTCGTTTTTGTGCCCTCGGGTGTCAATTTTTAACACCCAGCAACACATCGGCAACATTCTGGAAGTTGAGCTGCTTCCATAGTTGAATGAGAACTTTCAAAGCGCATCTTGGAGTTTCCAACGTTTCATATAAATACATACAGTGTACATTTCTAGCGGGTAGGATGTCCTATTATGGACATCACTTATGTGTTTAAATGTACACTGTATGTATTTATATGAATAATATATAGTCTATTGACTAGTTTTTCTTCTCGCTGGACCACTGGTAGCAAAAAGAATTTCTAAATTGTTTGATACTCTGAAATTTATTAATAATGATATAATGACTTTTTGGCTCATTTCTGAGAGATAATCGGCATTTTTTGTATTTGCTTCCGATAAGAAAACCGCACATGCGCGGTCGATATGAAAAATTATAACATATAAGCACGTGGCATGTTCTATGTATTGCCTCATGTTTAAATGTTAATCTTGGCTTTCCTGCTGCTGATAGCTGGCCTAGCAAATTATTTTATTTTGCTGAAAATAGCTTGAAACCATGGTACAGGAAACAAATGGTAAATGTTCTTATTTTTCATTCCCTTCCGAAATTCCCTATTTGTGGTTTGGAGTTTGACTGCTCTTTCTAGCGGGTAAGATGTCCTATTATGGACATTTCTCATGTGTTTAAATGTACACTGTATGTATATATATATATATATATATATATATATATATATATATTCAAGTGAAGGAATAATATAATTAACAGACAATAAGAGGACGTGTAAAAAGAATGTATTAGTTTGACGCTCAGTAAAAAGAGAATTTTTAACGTTTCAAGCATAGCTCTTCTTCGATAAGGACACACACACACACACACACACACACTATATATATATATATATATATATATATATATATATATATATATATATTGCGTTGTTGTACCATTCAAAACATTTTATTCTTTACAAACAATACACAATGTTTCAAGTGAACTACAATACTCTCTTATATATATATATATATATATGTAAGTGACTGAGCTCTCCACAGACACGTGTGCCCTTAACGTATTTCTCAGGGCGATTCAGCGTGACACAGGGTGTGATAGGGCTAGTCCTTTGAAATACAGGTACTACTCATTTTTTGCCAGCTGAGTTGACTGCAGCAACTTGAAATAAAGTGTTTTGCACAAGGGCACAACGCGTCGCCGGGAATTGAACTCACGACCTTATATATGTATATGTATATATACACATATATGTACACATGTATATACATATATATCTTTACATATATGTATATACATATCTATCTATCTATCTATCTATCTATCTATCTATCTATCTATCTATCTATTTATATCTATATATATATATATATATATATATATATATATATATATATATATATATATATATATATACATATACATATACATATGCATCTTTTGTTCTTCAGTACACGTATGGTCGAGATACATAAAAATAAACAAGAATCAACATACCACGATGTACCCAACACAGTACGATGACTTCTGTTCATAATATATATATATATATATATATATATATATATATATATATATATATATATATATATATATATATATATATATATATATATATATATATATATATATATATATATATATATATACATATATATATATATGCATATATACACACATATGTACATACATATATATGTATATAGGTATGCAGATATCGGTGCAGGACGATATATCGCAAATATATATATATTGGATCTTTTTTAAAACGGGGGCCACATTTTTCATTAATGTTTTACGTAGTGTTTTTGGTATGGAAAGACTTTCAAACTTCGTATACTTATCTATTTTGTGTTATAGAACAGAAAAATATTTTTGTATTCGAATTTATTTCATGTAAAAATTGTCTTATTTCGATAATTTCAACCAATCACTGACAAGTATTCAGTTGTTTACATTTACTCCTTTGGATGATTAAGCGATGTAAAACGTATTTAATCTCCATACCTTCGTTTTATTTGCTTTTTTCATTTTAAATTTGCTTTAACCCTAACCCTAACCCTAACCCTAACCCTAGGGTTAGGGTTAGGGTTAGAGTTAGGGTTAGGGTTAGGATTAATTGTTTCAGAATCGTTTGTTTATGTAATCGGCACTTAATGTATATCGGCTGAATGGACGTCAGTGATTGGTTGAAATTACAGAAATACGACAACTTTAACAGGGAATAATTTATGGATTTCTTTTTTTTTTTAAGAAGACTAAGAGAAAAAGATGTTTTATATGACACATTCTACCAGTGTTCCAAGTTTCAAAGTGTTTCGTTAATGAAAAATGTGGCCCCCGTTTTAAAAAAGATCCTATATATTTAGTGAAAACACATTCACTGATTGCAAAAATTAGAAATGATCTGATTATGAATCTCACAGAAAGAATTAAGCATATATATTAAAAATATATATATTTGCGAGTATTTGACATGCATCTTCAGCCAGCTGGTGTTGCTACTTCAGGCTGATGACGAGCAATGACTCAAAAACATGTCCCTGAATGCACACTAGGCTGGGTGGGGGTGCTTGTCTCCCCCTCGCAAATATAAGGACACAGGAAATGTGTCAAGGCCGACAGGAAGCGATCCAGCTTCGTAGGGCTAAATAGCAGCAGTATGATTCCCTTATTGGGACTGTCACATTAATTTGACAGTATACAACTGCTTTATATATATATATATCAACAGCTTACCTGCCTTTACACGTGCGTTTAAACCAGCCAGTGACAGAGCCTCAATGTAGTCACCCGACATGCAAGAGACAGCAACTGAATTTCCCTCAAAACGTCCGTCTTAATGAAGAATCCATTGGATAATGTAATTCACATTACACACATAGAGAGTTCAACCAGTACATCGCTCCGAGAACCCAGAGTGACAAAGACATGCCCGAGAATATCTGACGTTCTGCCACTCGCCAACACTTCTGGATTTCCTCCTTTCAAAATTTCTTTCGGGGCCTTGTATGCGGAGAGATATGTTTTGATTTTGTATCAAGTTAACAGCTCATTAAATAGAGCAGCAGTTCTCGACCGGCATCCATGTGGCCCCTGGGGTCCATATAAGATTTTTGGAGGTTCTCGAAATTTCAATATTCCCGTTACAGTTCTGCATATGATGTATATTGATGTAGCTCATGTTTTCAGTATCACGGTGTAAGTATTGAACATGTAGTGACGTCATATTGGCGCCAAAAAGCATAGGCGCCATTACTGAATCCTTAACCACGCATGCGTGGGTTTCAACATCGTAGCGTTCCCGCTATTAGACTGTCTCTTACCAAGCCAGACAGCGACCAAGCAAGACGTCTAAGCAAGCTCTCCCATTTGAGTGTGGTTGAACCAAGTTGTCTCTATAACGACACCAGCTCGAAGAACCGTACATCTACATTTCAGGCTACTCTAAAACCGGACAATTAGAAGCTGTTTTATTTTCCACCGAACAATAAATATTTGTTGTTGTTGATCAGTTTGGAGTTTCTGCGTTCAGTTCTCTTCCAATTTAATGTAGGAAAGTTAGGTGTATATCTAAAGATATATAACCCACTCTCCTAAAGTGGTGACCCCGACTAAGGAACGACTGCAGCCACGACGATCTGGATTGATCAGCATCATGATTGGTATGATCAACACGAGTTTCCGGCCGCCGTCATCATCATCATCATCATAACGACTTTTTGAACAATTTCACAGTGAGATATTGACTCTATAGCATTTCCGACTATACGAACTCACATTGTGCCAAGCTGACACAGACGTTTTTTTTTTCTTTCTTTCTGACTATTATTTTCCATTTCCTTTCAACACACAAGGTGGGTTATCAAAAAAAAAAAAAAAAATTTTTCCCGCAGACAGTACAAGCACTCAACCAAACACACTACAAAAAAAAAAAGAAAACAAAACAAAAAGAAAATAAAGAGAAAGGCAGCCACATTGTTTTTTTTTTGTTTTTTTTTTAGCGAATATTTCTTTTACTTTTTTCCTTTTCCATTTTGTTCTTATTGTGCACATACATTACAGAGGAAAACAAAAGGATACAGAAAAAAATAGTGTGTTTCCTTTCCCATTTGCGGTGAAATTTTTTTTTTTTTTGGCCTTTTGCATATTTTATACGTTTTTCGTTATTCTTTCTTCCTATTTTACCTTTGACGGAATCATTACCAATATGTGTGCGTTGCCAAGCCTGCCTTCATTCGCCGGAGAGACTCGACTTGTTTCAAATTGCTCTGAGTCCTCCACGGACACACCACGTACTGTTTCCGTAGATCCTGCAAGGCAGTCCTCTTCAGTGACCAATGAGGATTTGCTACGTAGCATTCAGGAGCTCACTCGCACCGTAAATAACCTCTGTTTCTCGAGATCTCGTGGTGGTTCCCAATCTCGTAGCGTTTCCCGGTCTCGAAAATATTCTCGAGATCGGGGAGCTACCTGGAAGAAGCAAGGTCTGTGTTGGTACCATGCAAACTTTTCGAACAAGGCGACAAAATGTATTCAGCCTTGTTCGTTCAAGGCGTCGGGAAACGAGTAGAGGAGAAAGTGCGCACGTCCCTTTCCTCCACCCAACCTGTATTTAATCGTGCAATATTCGTCCAGGACCAAGTGTCGAAGAAATTCTTCATGGTTGACGCTGGTTCCTGTTGTAGTATTTGGCTGCTTCGTCTAACAGTCGACAAACCTCGCCGTTCTGAAATCGTTTTGCACGCTGTTGATTCATCTTCGATTCCTACTTTTGGTCAGCTTTCTCTACGTTTAGACATTGGTCTTCGCAGAGACTTTCAATGGGTTTTTGTCATAGCTGACATTCCACATCCCATTTTGGGTGCGGATTTTTAAAATCATTTTCAATTATTGGTAGATGTCCGACGTCGAAGGCTTGTCGATGACTCGACATCCCTTTCCACGCCGGCAAGGAGCTCTACCAATTCTCCTCTTAACCCAGCATTTTTTATTGCCACTGCTGGGGACGCTTTTCATTCTCTTTTAGCGTCTTTTCCGGAGTTGGTGGATATTACTTTCAAGCCGGTTAAACCTGCACATTCCACCCTCCATTATATCACGACGACTGGTCCTCCGGTTTTTTCTCGACCACGTCGCCTAGCGCCTGATCGCCTTAAGACGGCCAAGGCCGAGTTTGAGCACATGCTTCAACTCGGCCTCATTCACCCCTCCACCAGCCCATGGGCATCTCCTCTACATTTGGCGCGTAAAGGGAATTCGGATTTTCGCCCGGTGGGGGACTATCGGAGACTAAATGCAGTGACGATAGCTGATCGCTATCCCATCAGGAATTTGCAGGATTTCTCGGCGAACCTGCATGGATGCACCATTTTCTCTAAGATTGATCTGGTACGGGCCTATCATCAGATACCAGTAACTCCAGAGGATATCCCTAAAACAGCCATCACTACACCTTTCGGTTGTTTTGAATTTCTATTTATGAGTTTTGGTTTGCGTAATGCTACTAGCACTTTTCAGAGGTTTATGGATGAGGTCGTTCGTGGACTTGATTTTGTATTCGCTTATGTCGATGATATACTCATCGCTAGTGATACGGAAGAGAATCATCTCCACCATTTGTCGCAACTTTTTCAGCGTCTTCGCGCTTATAATGTGAAGATTAATCCCGACAAGTGTCTTTTCGGGCAGTCATCCCTGAATTTTCTGGGACATTTGGTTGATTCTAATGGGATCAAACCTCTTCCTGCTAAAGTCGATGCAATTCAACGCATCGCACCTCCAACCTCTCTGCGACAGTTGCGCCATTTTTTAGGCATGGTCAATTTTTACAGGAGATTCATTGACCGGTGTGCATACAAACTACTTCCTTTAACGAGGCTACTGCAAGGCCATTCTAAGAAGGATGCTGGACTCACTCTTACTGATGAGGTGTTATCTGCTTTTGAGTCTGTGAAACAGGAGTTATACTCCGTTCCTGTTCTTGCACATCCTGCTCCTGATGCTCCGCTTTCTTTATCTGTGGATGCTTCCGATTCTGCGGTCGGTGCTGTTTTGCAGCACACTGTAGACAATCAAACAAAACCTTTGGCTTTCTTTTCTTCTAAATTACAGCCTGCCGAACGCAGGTATAGTACTTTTGATCGTGAGCTATTGGCAATCTATCTGTCGATTCGGCATTTTCAACATCAGCTCGAGGGACGAGAGTTTGTGATTTATACTGATCACAAGCCCCTCACTTTTGCTCTGTCCTCTAAAACGGACAAGCTCTCTCCTCGTGCTTTTCATCACCTGGATTTTATCTCACAATTTACAGGTGACATTCGTCATGTGCCAGGGAAAGAGAATATTCCAGCTGATGCTCTTTCTCGACTTCCTGTGCATTCTATTTCCACTCCCGCGGAAATTGATTTGCTGGAAATTTCGCAGGAGCAACCTTCTTTATCAAGTTTAGATTTGACTTCGTCAAAATTCAGCAACTGTAAATTTGCTTATCTTCCACTCCCTTCATCCGAGGGCTCTATATTATGTGACACATCCACAGGTTCTCCTAGGCCTTTAGTACCTACGAACCATCAACGTTCTGTGTTTGATGCCCTTCATTCTTTGTCACATCCGGGCATCTCAGCAACAGTAAAGCTTATCACTGCTCGGTTTTTCTGGCCCAATATGCGGCGATCAATTGCCACTTGGGCACGCTCCTGCATGAAGCCCGTTTCCGTCACGTCCATCTTGATTTGGTTGGACCGTTACCAGTGTGTCGCGGGTTCTCATACCTGTTAACTTGTGTTGAGCGTTTCTCACGTTGGCCAGAAGCCATTCCTATAGCAGATATTACTTCTGAGACTGTTGCCCAGGCTTTCGTTTCTGGGTGGGTGTCGAGGTTCGGAGTACCGGTCAGTTTGACCACAGATCGTGGCCGGCAATTTGAGGCCGCGCTTTTTCGTGACCTATCACGAATCCTGGGGGTGCATCGTATACGCACCACCAGCTACCATCCCGCTTCTAATGGGATGGTTGAGCGGTTTCATCGACAACTTAAGGCCGCCTTGCGCGCCTCGCCCAACCCGCAGTTTTGGGTTGAAATTCTTCCGGTTGTCCTCCTTGGATGCCGGACTGCGTTAAAAGTTTACCTGGGTTACTCCTCGGCGGAGCTTCTTTATGGCACCACGTTGACGTTGCCAGGTGCGATGGTGGTACCAGACTCATCACAACCACCACACCCAGAGTCCTATGTTACTCGGTTGCGAGAGTATTTCTCCAATCTTCCATCTATGGGCCCCAGACAACAGTCACCTCCCTTTAGAGTGCCAGCAGACATTGAGTCTTTGTCTCATGTGTTTATTAGGGATGATTCTGTCAAAGGACCCCTTGTTTCTCCTTACAAAGGACCCTATCGTGTGCTTTCTCGCACTCCAAAGTTTTTCAAGGTCGACGCTAATGCTCGTACAGAAATTGTGTCTGTCGACCGTCTGAAAAGAGCGTACCTTGACAAACCTTCAACTCCCGTGGATGACATGCCCGTGTTTCAAATGCCGCACACACCACTATCACCACATACATTGTCAACGCCTTTACCAATGCATACACCAACATCAGCACCATCACAATCACACACACCAACGATTACACCACCTTCGTCGTTGCAAAGGAACCCTAGCGAACCTTATGTCACTAGGTTTGGCAGGACGGTGCATTGGCCCAAGAAATTGGAAAAAACTATTTACGTTTGATTTATTGTGTTTTTACTGGACAATTTCAGTTTTTTTTTTATTGAACATTTTTCTTCCATTCAGAAAAAAAAAAAAAAAACTATGTATCCGGTTCGTAAAGAGTTACACAAGACTATAGTATGTACATACGCGGGAGGGTGTGGTCAGTTGCGGAGCTGTGGTTGAGCAGCGATGCCAGTTTCGACCTGTTGCCTGGTACTAGGTATCTTAGTCGGTTGGCTCTTGCTATATTCCGTGAGGGGATGTTCCACTCTACAGTGAAGATAAAACCGAGTGTTTGATATATATTTGTGCCGCATTTCTGCGTGGTTTCGATGGCCATCTCGCCTCAGACGTCCCTCCAAAATGTTTTTAATTTCGTGTTTCACACTCAAGGGGGAGCCATTGTAGTGACGTCATATTGGCGCCAAAAAGCATAGGCGCCATTACTGAATCCTTAACCACGCATGCGTGGGTTTCAACATCGTAGCGTTCCCGCTATTAGACTGTCTCTGACCAAGCCAGACAGCGACCAAGCAAGACGCCTAAGCAAGCTCTCCCATTTGAGTGTGGTTGAACCAAGTTGTCTCTATAACGACACCAGCTCGAAGAACCGTACATCTACATTTCAGGCTACTCTAAAACCGGACAATTAGAAGCTGTTTTATTTTCCACCGAACAATAAATATTTGTTGTTGTTGATCAGTTTGGAGTTTCTGCGTTCAGTTCTCTTCCAATTTAATGTGGGAAAGTTAGGTGTATATCTAAAGATATATATAACCCACTCTCCTAAAAACATATTTAAACATTTTAAAGCCCGTTTAACTCGATAATCGAAATAAGAGAAGTAACAGCTTGCAGGTATATTATGGAAAATGCGTCTTAATTAGCAGAGCTACTTTACACATGCTTGTCTGAGAACAGTTTTGGTATCAAAGTATACTTACATGTTGAAATCAGATATAGTCTTAGCGTGGTATAAAACTGAAGAAATGTTTCGTAACTACTTAATGATTCCAAAGCTCATGATAATAACCATTGTAACTCACTCTATGTCGCCATTTCTCAAATGGCATGCTATGGATTTTTAAAAAAATACAATGTATTTTAAATGTAAACTTATTCTTCAGTGTCTTTTCTTGAGGGGTATATAATTTAATTTTGCCTGTCACTCCGTAAGTTAAAATGTGCATCACGCTCTATTGGGCATTTATCACTAACAACTAGTATTATTCTGAAGGCGGCGAACTGGCAGAATCGTTAACACACCGGACAAAATGCTTAGCTGCACTTGGTCCATATCTACGCTCTGAGATCGACTTTGTTTTTCATCATATCGGAGGCGATAAGATAGTTGAGCACTAAGAGGGTCGATGTAATCAATTTGCCCCTCCCAGAGAATTTCAGCTCTGTGCTACTATTAGACAAGATTATTAAGATGGCGAGTTGGCAGAATCGTTAGTATTTCGGACAATATGCTTTACGATATTTCTTCTGATTTTACGTTCTAAATTCAAATGCTTTTAAGATTGACTTTGCTGTTTATCTTTTCGGGTTCCATAAGTTAAGTACCAGCTGAGCTGTTGGGGTTGATGCAATCGACTAAAAGGATGATTAAAATCATCCTAGAAAATTATCAAGAAATTTTAAAAGACTGGTTTTACCGCTGATCGACCGAAAAGAAAGTGTAAGGAACCTTCAGCTTATCAAAAGTACCAGAGAAAAGATACAGTGAAATCCTCGTCGTTCTGTCCGAAAACTGGCTTCCACAGCAAGATTAAGTAAAAAAAATCGATATATCGAGTGCTGAACGAGGATCTCAGGACCCACCCCTACGATATGATCCACCATCATGAACTCACGCAAGTTTATAAAGCCATGAGACTGGAGAGAAGTCGTCTTAACCTGCGTCAGATTGCGGAAGGCACGCTGCCCAGCCTGGTGTTCACTGATGAAAAGGAAGTTGACATCGAACACACAGTAAACCACCAGAATGACCGACCTTGGATTGTCTCTGGCTCCACCGAAGGGAGACTCGTAAATCGACCTCAAAATCTACAATCAGTTATGGTTTGGGCGGCTGTGACAGACACTGGAATGTCTGCCCTCGTTTTTGTGCCCTCGGGTGTCAATTTTTAACACCCAGCAACACATCGGCAACATTCTGGAAGTTGAGCTGCTTCCATAGTTGAATGAGAACTTTCAAAGCGCATCTTGGAGTTTCCAACGTTTCATATAAATACATACAGTGTACATTTCTAGCGGGTAGGATGTCCTATTATGGACATCACTTATGTGTTTAAATGTACACTGTATGTATTTATATGAATAATATATAGTCTATTGACTAGTTTTTCTTC
>NC_142932.1:52273601-52291101 GCF_046866305.1 Octopus bimaculoides | reverse complement strand
CGTTTAAACCAGCCAGTGACAGAGCCTCAATGTAGTCACCCGACATGCAAGAGACAGCAACTGAATTTCCCTCAAAACGTCCGTCTTAATGAAGAATCCATTGGATAATGTAATTCACATTACACACATAGAGAGTTCAACCAGTACATCGCTCCGAGAACCCAGAGTGACAAAGACATGCCCGAGAATATCTGACGTTCTGCCACTCGCCAACACTTCTGGATTTCCTCCTTTCAAAATTTCTTTCGGGGCCTTGTATGCGGAGAGATATGTTTTGATTTTGTATCAAGTTAACAGCTCATTAAATAGAGCAGCAGTTCTCGACCGGCATCCATGTGGCCCCTGGGGTCCATATAAGATTTTTGGAGGTTCTCGAAATTTCAATATTCCCGTTACAGTTCTGCATATGATGTATATTGATGTAGCTCATGTTTTCAGTATCACGGTGTAAGTATTGAACATGTAGTGACGTCATATTGGCGCCAAAAAGCATAGGCGCCATTACTGAATCCTTAACCACGCATGCGTGGGTTTCAACATCGTAGCGTTCCCGCTATTAGACTGTCTCTTACCAAGCCAGACAGCGACCAAGCAAGACGTCTAAGCAAGCTCTCCCATTTGAGTGTGGTTGAACCAAGTTGTCTCTATAACGACACCAGCTCGAAGAACCGTACATCTACATTTCAGGCTACTCTAAAACCGGACAATTAGAAGCTGTTTTATTTTCCACCGAACAATAAATATTTGTTGTTGTTGATCAGTTTGGAGTTTCTGCGTTCAGTTCTCTTCCAATTTAATGTAGGAAAGTTAGGTGTATATCTAAAGATATATAACCCACTCTCCTAAAGTGGTGACCCCGACTAAGGAACGACTGCAGCCACGACGATCTGGATTGATCAGCATCATGATTGGTATGATCAACACGAGTTTCCGGCCGCCGTCATCATCATCATCATCATAACGACTTTTTGAACAATTTCACAGTGAGATATTGACTCTATAGCATTTCCGACTATACGAACTCACATTGTGCCAAGCTGACACAGACGTTTTTTTTTTCTTTCTTTCTGACTATTATTTTCCATTTCCTTTCAACACACAAGGTGGGTTATCAAAAAAAAAAAAAAAAATTTTTCCCGCAGACAGTACAAGCACTCAACCAAACACACTACAAAAAAAAAAAGAAAACAAAACAAAAAGAAAATAAAGAGAAAGGCAGCCACATTGTTTTTTTTTTGTTTTTTTTTTAGCGAATATTTCTTTTACTTTTTTCCTTTTCCATTTTGTTCTTATTGTGCACATACATTACAGAGGAAAACAAAAGGATACAGAAAAAAATAGTGTGTTTCCTTTCCCATTTGCGGTGAAATTTTTTTTTTTTTTGGCCTTTTGCATATTTTATACGTTTTTCGTTATTCTTTCTTCCTATTTTACCTTTGACGGAATCATTACCAATATGTGTGCGTTGCCAAGCCTGCCTTCATTCGCCGGAGAGACTCGACTTGTTTCAAATTGCTCTGAGTCCTCCACGGACACACCACGTACTGTTTCCGTAGATCCTGCAAGGCAGTCCTCTTCAGTGACCAATGAGGATTTGCTACGTAGCATTCAGGAGCTCACTCGCACCGTAAATAACCTCTGTTTCTCGAGATCTCGTGGTGGTTCCCAATCTCGTAGCGTTTCCCGGTCTCGAAAATATTCTCGAGATCGGGGAGCTACCTGGAAGAAGCAAGGTCTGTGTTGGTACCATGCAAACTTTTCGAACAAGGCGACAAAATGTATTCAGCCTTGTTCGTTCAAGGCGTCGGGAAACGAGTAGAGGAGAAAGTGCGCACGTCCCTTTCCTCCACCCAACCTGTATTTAATCGTGCAATATTCGTCCAGGACCAAGTGTCGAAGAAATTCTTCATGGTTGACGCTGGTTCCTGTTGTAGTATTTGGCTGCTTCGTCTAACAGTCGACAAACCTCGCCGTTCTGAAATCGTTTTGCACGCTGTTGATTCATCTTCGATTCCTACTTTTGGTCAGCTTTCTCTACGTTTAGACATTGGTCTTCGCAGAGACTTTCAATGGGTTTTTGTCATAGCTGACATTCCACATCCCATTTTGGGTGCGGATTTTTAAAATCATTTTCAATTATTGGTAGATGTCCGACGTCGAAGGCTTGTCGATGACTCGACATCCCTTTCCACGCCGGCAAGGAGCTCTACCAATTCTCCTCTTAACCCAGCATTTTTTATTGCCACTGCTGGGGACGCTTTTCATTCTCTTTTAGCGTCTTTTCCGGAGTTGGTGGATATTACTTTCAAGCCGGTTAAACCTGCACATTCCACCCTCCATTATATCACGACGACTGGTCCTCCGGTTTTTTCTCGACCACGTCGCCTAGCGCCTGATCGCCTTAAGACGGCCAAGGCCGAGTTTGAGCACATGCTTCAACTCGGCCTCATTCACCCCTCCACCAGCCCATGGGCATCTCCTCTACATTTGGCGCGTAAAGGGAATTCGGATTTTCGCCCGGTGGGGGACTATCGGAGACTAAATGCAGTGACGATAGCTGATCGCTATCCCATCAGGAATTTGCAGGATTTCTCGGCGAACCTGCATGGATGCACCATTTTCTCTAAGATTGATCTGGTACGGGCCTATCATCAGATACCAGTAACTCCAGAGGATATCCCTAAAACAGCCATCACTACACCTTTCGGTTGTTTTGAATTTCTATTTATGAGTTTTGGTTTGCGTAATGCTACTAGCACTTTTCAGAGGTTTATGGATGAGGTCGTTCGTGGACTTGATTTTGTATTCGCTTATGTCGATGATATACTCATCGCTAGTGATACGGAAGAGAATCATCTCCACCATTTGTCGCAACTTTTTCAGCGTCTTCGCGCTTATAATGTGAAGATTAATCCCGACAAGTGTCTTTTCGGGCAGTCATCCCTGAATTTTCTGGGACATTTGGTTGATTCTAATGGGATCAAACCTCTTCCTGCTAAAGTCGATGCAATTCAACGCATCGCACCTCCAACCTCTCTGCGACAGTTGCGCCATTTTTTAGGCATGGTCAATTTTTACAGGAGATTCATTGACCGGTGTGCATACAAACTACTTCCTTTAACGAGGCTACTGCAAGGCCATTCTAAGAAGGATGCTGGACTCACTCTTACTGATGAGGTGTTATCTGCTTTTGAGTCTGTGAAACAGGAGTTATACTCCGTTCCTGTTCTTGCACATCCTGCTCCTGATGCTCCGCTTTCTTTATCTGTGGATGCTTCCGATTCTGCGGTCGGTGCTGTTTTGCAGCACACTGTAGACAATCAAACAAAACCTTTGGCTTTCTTTTCTTCTAAATTACAGCCTGCCGAACGCAGGTATAGTACTTTTGATCGTGAGCTATTGGCAATCTATCTGTCGATTCGGCATTTTCAACATCAGCTCGAGGGACGAGAGTTTGTGATTTATACTGATCACAAGCCCCTCACTTTTGCTCTGTCCTCTAAAACGGACAAGCTCTCTCCTCGTGCTTTTCATCACCTGGATTTTATCTCACAATTTACAGGTGACATTCGTCATGTGCCAGGGAAAGAGAATATTCCAGCTGATGCTCTTTCTCGACTTCCTGTGCATTCTATTTCCACTCCCGCGGAAATTGATTTGCTGGAAATTTCGCAGGAGCAACCTTCTTTATCAAGTTTAGATTTGACTTCGTCAAAATTCAGCAATTGTAAATTTGCTTATCTTCCACTCCCTTCATCCGAGGGCTCTATATTATGTGACACATCCACAGGTTCTCCTAGGCCTTTAGTACCTACGAACCATCAACGTTCTGTGTTTGATGCCCTTCATTCTTTGTCACATCCGGGCATCTCAGCAACAGTAAAGCTTATCACTGCTCGGTTTTTCTGGCCCAATATGCGGCGATCAATTGCCACTTGGGCACGCTCCTGCATGAAGCCCGTTTCCGTCACGTCCATCTTGATTTGGTTGGACCGTTACCAGTGTGTCGCGGGTTCTCATACCTGTTAACTTGTGTTGAGCGTTTCTCACGTTGGCCAGAAGCCATTCCTATAGCAGATATTACTTCTGAGACTGTTGCCCAGGCTTTCGTTTCTGGGTGGGTGTCGAGGTTCGGAGTACCGGTCAGTTTGACCACAGATCGTGGCCGGCAATTTGAGGCCGCGCTTTTTCGTGACCTATCACGAATCCTGGGGGTGCATCGTATACGCACCACCAGCTACCATCCCGCTTCTAATGGGATGGTTGAGCGGTTTCATCGACAACTTAAGGCCGCCTTGCGCGCCTCGCCCAACCCGCAGTTTTGGGTTGAAATTCTTCCGGTTGTCCTCCTTGGATGCCGGACTGCGTTAAAAGTTTACCTGGGTTACTCCTCGGCGGAGCTTCTTTACGGCACCACGTTGACGTTGCCAGGTGCGATGGTGGTACCAGACTCATCACAACCACCACACCCAGAGTCCTATGTTACTCGGTTGCGAGAGTATTTCTCCAATCTTCCATCTATGGGCCCCAGACAACAGTCACCTCCCTTTAGAGTGCCAGCAGACATTGAGTCTTTGTCTCATGTGTTTATTAGGGATGATTCTGTCAAAGGACCCCTTGTTTCTCCTTACAAAGGACCCTATCGTGTGCTTTCTCGCACTCCAAAGTTTTTCAAGGTCGACGCTAATGCTCGTACAGAAATTGTGTCTGTCGACCGTCTGAAAAGAGCGTACCTTGACAAACCTTCAACTCCCGTGGATGACATGCCCGTGTTTCAAATGCCGCACACACCACTATCACCACATACATTGTCAACGCCTTTACCAATGCATACACCAACATCAGCACCATCACAATCACACACACCAACGATTACACCACCTTCGTCGTTGCAAAGGAACCCTAGCGAACCTTATGTCACTAGGTTTGGCAGGACGGTGCATTGGCCCAAGAAATTGGAAAAAACTATTTACGTTTGATTTATTGTGTTTTTACTGGACAATTTCAGTTTTTTTTTTATTGAACATTTTTCTTCCATTCAGAAAAAAAAAAAAAAAACTATGTATCCGGTTCGTAAAGAGTTACACAAGACTATAGTATGTACATACGCGGGAGGGTGTGGTCAGTTGCGGAGCTGTGGTTGAGCAGCGATGCCAGTTTCGACCTGTTGCCTGGTACTAGGTATCTTAGTCGGTTGGCTCTTGCTATATTCCGTGAGGGGATGTTCCACTCTACAGTGAAGATAAAACCGAGTGTTTGATATATATTTGTGCCGCATTTCTGCGTGGTTTCGATGGCCATCTCGCCTCAGACGTCCCTCCAAAATGTTTTTAATTTCGTGTTTCACACTCAAGGGGGAGCCATTGTAGTGACGTCATATTGGCGCCAAAAAGCATAGGCGCCATTACTGAATCCTTAACCACGCATGCGTGGGTTTCAACATCGTAGCGTTCCCGCTATTAGACTGTCTCTGACCAAGCCAGACAGCGACCAAGCAAGACGCCTAAGCAAGCTCTCCCATTTGAGTGTGGTTGAACCAAGTTGTCTCTATAACGACACCAGCTCGAAGAACCGTACATCTACATTTCAGGCTACTCTAAAACCGGACAATTAGAAGCTGTTTTATTTTCCACCGAACAATAAATATTTGTTGTTGTTGATCAGTTTGGAGTTTCTGCGTTCAGTTCTCTTCCAATTTAATGTGGGAAAGTTAGGTGTATATCTAAAGATATATATAACCCACTCTCCTAAAAACATATTTAAACATTTTAAAGCCCGTTTAACTCGATAATCGAAATAAGAGAAGTAACAGCTTGCAGGTATATTATGGAAAATGCGTCTTAATTAGCAGAGCTACTTTACACATGCTTGTCTGAGAACAGTTTTGGTATCAAAGTATACTTACATGTTGAAATCAGATATAGTCTTAGCGTGGTATAAAACTGAAGAAATGTTTCGTAACTACTTAATGATTCCAAAGCTCATGATAATAACCATTGTAACTCACTCTATGTCGCCATTTCTCAAATGGCATGCTATGGATTTTTAAAAAAATACAATGTATTTTAAATGTAAACTTATTCTTCAGTGTCTTTTCTTGAGGGGTATATAATTTAATTTTGCCTGTCACTCCGTAAGTTAAAATGTGCATCACGCTCTATTGGGCATTTATCACTAACAACTAGTATTATTCTGAAGGCGGCGAACTGGCAGAATCGTTAACACACCGGACAAAATGCTTAGCTGCACTTGGTCCATATCTACGCTCTGAGATCGACTTTGTTTTTCATCATATCGGAGGCGATAAGATAGTTGAGCACTAAGAGGGTCGATGTAATCAATTTGCCCCTCCCAGAGAATTTCAGCTCTGTGCTACTATTAGACAAGATTATTAAGATGGCGAGTTGGCAGAATCGTTAGTATTTCGGACAATATGCTTTACGATATTTCTTCTGATTTTACGTTCTAAATTCAAATGCTTTTAAGATTGACTTTGCTGTTTATCTTTTCGGGTTCCATAAGTTAAGTACCAGCTGAGCTGTTGGGGTTGATGCAATCGACTAAAAGGATGATTAAAATCATCCTAGAAAATTATCAAGAAATTTTAAAAGACTGGTTTTACCGCTGATCGACCGAAAAGAAAGTGTAAGGAACCTTCAGCTTATCAAAAGTACCAGAGAAAAGATACAGTGAAATCCTCGTCGTTCTGTCCGAAAACTGGCTTCCACAGCAAGATTAAGTAAAAAAAATCGATATATCGAGTGCTGAACGAGGATCTCAGGACCCACCCCTACGATATGATCCACCATCATGAACTCACGCAAGTTTATAAAGCCATGAGACTGGAGAGAAGTCGTCTTAACCTGCGTCAGATTGCGGAAGGCACGCTGCCCAGCCTGGTGTTCACTGATGAAAAGGAAGTTGACATCGAACACACAGTAAACCACCAGAATGACCGACCTTGGATTGTCTCTGGCTCCACCGAAGGGAGACTCGTAAATCGACCTCAAAATCTACAATCAGTTATGGTTTGGGCGGCTGTGACAGACACTGGAATGTCTGCCCTCGTTTTTGTGCCCTCGGGTGTCAATTTTTAACACCCAGCAACACATCGGCAACATTCTGGAAGTTGAGCTGCTTCCATAGTTGAATGAGAACTTTCAAAGCGCATCTTGGAGTTTCCAACGTTTCATATAAATACATACAGTGTACATTTCTAGCGGGTAGGATGTCCTATTATGGACATCACTTATGTGTTTAAATGTACACTGTATGTATTTATATGAATAATATATAGTCTATTGACTAGTTTTTCTTCTCGCTGGACCACTGGTAGCAAAAAGAATTTCTAAATTGTTTGATACTCTGAAATTTATTAATAATGATATAATGACTTTTTGGCTCATTTCTGAGAGATAATCGGCATTTTTTGTATTTGCTTCCGATAAGAAAACCGCACATGCGCGGTCGATATGAAAAATTATAACATATAAGCACGTGGCATGTTCTATGTATTGCCTCATGTTTAAATGTTAATCTTGGCTTTCCTGCTGCTGATAGCTGGCCTAGCAAATTATTTTATTTTGCTGAAAATAGCTTGAAACCATGGTACAGGAAACAAATGGTAAATGTTCTTATTTTTCATTCCCTTCCGAAATTCCCTATTTGTGGTTTGGAGTTTGACTGCTCTTTCTAGCGGGTAAGATGTCCTATTATGGACATTTCTCATGTGTTTAAATGTACACTGTATGTATATATATATATATATATATATATATATATATATATATTCAAGTGAAGGAATAATATAATTAACAGACAATAAGAGGACGTGTAAAAAGAATGTATTAGTTTGACGCTCAGTAAAAAGAGAATTTTTAACGTTTCAAGCATAGCTCTTCTTCGATAAGGACACACACACACACACACACACACACATATATATATATATATATATATATATATATATATATATATATATATATTGCGTTGTTGTACCATTCAAAACATTTTATTCTTTACAAACAATACACAATGTTTCAAGTGAACTACAATACTCTCTTATATATATATATATATATATGTAAGTGACTGAGCTCTCCACAGACACGTGTGCCCTTAACGTATTTCTCAGGGCGATTCAGCGTGACACAGGGTGTGATAGGGCTAGTCCTTTGAAATACAGGTACTACTCATTTTTTGCCAGCTGAGTTGACTGCAGCAACTTGAAATAAAGTGTTTTGCACAAGGGCACAACGCGTCGCCGGGAATTGAACTCACGACCTTATATATGTATATGTATATATACACATATATGTACACATGTATATACATATATATCTTTACATATATGTATATACATATCTATCTATCTATCTATCTATCTATCTATCTATCTATCTATCTATCTATCTATTTATATCTATATATATATATATATATATATATATATATATATATATATATATATATATATATATACATATACATATACATATGCATCTTTTGTTCTTCAGTACACGTATGGTCGAGATACATAAAAATAAACAAGAATCAACATACCACGATGTACCCAACACAGTACGATGACTTCTGTTCATAATTATATATATATATATATATATATATATATATATATATATATATATATATATATATATATATATATATATATATATATATATATATATATATATATATATATATATATATATATACATATATATATATATGCATATATACACACATATGTACATACATATATATGTATATAGGTATGCAGATATCGGTGCAGGACGATATATCGCAAATATATATATATTGGATCTTTTTTAAAACGGGGGCCACATTTTTCATTAATGTTTTACGTAGTGTTTTTGGTATGGAAAGACTTTCAAACTTCGTATACTTATCTATTTTGTGTTATAGAACAGAAAAATATTTTTGTATTCGAATTTATTTCATGTAAAAATTGTCTTATTTCGATAATTTCAACCAATCACTGACAAGTATTCAGTTGTTTACATTTACTCCTTTGGATGATTAAGCGATGTAAAACGTATTTAATCTCCATACCTTCGTTTTATTTGCTTTTTTCATTTTAAATTTGCTTTAACCCTAACCCTAACCCTAACCCTAACCCTAGGGTTAGGGTTAGGGTTAGAGTTAGGGTTAGGGTTAGGATTAATTGTTTCAGAATCGTTTGTTTATGTAATCGGCACTTAATGTATATCGGCTGAATGGACGTCAGTGATTGGTTGAAATTACAGAAATACGACAACTTTAACAGGGAATAATTTATGGATTTCTTTTTTTTTTTAAGAAGACTAAGAGAAAAAGATGTTTTATATGACACATTCTACCAGTGTTCCAAGTTTCAAAGTGTTTCGTTAATGAAAAATGTGGCCCCCGTTTTAAAAAAGATCCTATATATTTAGTGAAAACACATTCACTGATTGCAAAAATTAGAAATGATCTGATTATGAATCTCACAGAAAGAATTAAGCATATATATTAAAAATATATATATTTGCGAGTATTTGACATGCATCTTCAGCCAGCTGGTGTTGCTACTTCAGGCTGATGACGAGCAATGACTCAAAAACATGTCCCTGAATGCACACTAGGCTGGGTGGGGGTGCTTGTCTCCCCCTCGCAAATATAAGGACACAGGAAATGTGTCAAGGCCGACAGGAAGCGATCCAGCTTCGTAGGGCTAAATAGCAGCAGTATGATTCCCTTATTGGGACTGTCACATTAATTTGACAGTATACAACTGCTTTATATATATATATATCAACAGCTTACCTGCCTTTACACGTGCGTTTAACAGTGACAGAGCCTCAATGTAGTCACCCGACATGCAAGAGACAGCAACTGAATTTCCCTCAAAACGTCCGTCTTAATGAAGAATCCATTGGATAATGTAATTCACATTACACACATAGAGAGTTCAACCAGTACATCGCTCCGAGAACCCAGAGTGACAAAGACATGCCCGAGAATATCTGACGTTCTGCCACTCGCCAACACTTCTGGATTTCCTCCTTTCAAAATTTCTTTCGGGGCCTTGTATGCGGAGAGATATGTTTTGATTTTGTATCAAGTTAACAGCTCATTAAATAGAGCAGCAGTTCTCGACCGGCATCCATGTGGCCCCTGGGGTCCATATAAGATTTTTGGAGGTTCTCGAAATTTCAATATTCCCGTTACAGTTCTGCATATGATGTATATTGATGTAGCTCATGTTTTCAGTATCACGGTGTAAGTATTGAACATGTAGTGACGTCATATTGGCGCCAAAAAGCATAGGCGCCATTACTGAATCCTTAACCACGCATGCGTGGGTTTCAACATCGTAGCGTTCCCGCTATTAGACTGTCTCTTACCAAGCCAGACAGCGACCAAGCAAGACGTCTAAGCAAGCTCTCCCATTTGAGTGTGGTTGAACCAAGTTGTCTCTATAACGACACCAGCTCGAAGAACCGTACATCTACATTTCAGGCTACTCTAAAACCGGACAATTAGAAGCTGTTTTATTTTCCACCGAACAATAAATATTTGTTGTTGTTGATCAGTTTGGAGTTTCTGCGTTCAGTTCTCTTCCAATTTAATGTAGGAAAGTTAGGTGTATATCTAAAGATATATAACCCACTCTCCTAAAGTGGTGACCCCGACTAAGGAACGACTGCAGCCACGACGATCTGGATTGATCAGCATCATGATTGGTATGATCAACACGAGTTTCCGGCCGCCGTCATCATCATCATCATCATAACGACTTTTTGAACAATTTCACAGTGAGATATTGACTCTATAGCATTTCCGACTATACGAACTCACATTGTGCCAAGCTGACACAGACGTTTTTTTTTTCTTTCTTTCTGACTATTATTTTCCATTTCCTTTCAACACACAAGGTGGGTTATCAAAAAAAAAAAAAAAAATTTTTCCCGCAGACAGTACAAGCACTCAACCAAACACACTACAAAAAAAAAAAGAAAACAAAACAAAAAGAAAATAAAGAGAAAGGCAGCCACATTGTTTTTTTTTTGTTTTTTTTTTAGCGAATATTTCTTTTACTTTTTTCCTTTTCCATTTTGTTCTTATTGTGCACATACATTACAGAGGAAAACAAAAGGATACAGAAAAAAATAGTGTGTTTCCTTTCCCATTTGCGGTGAAATTTTTTTTTTTTTGGCCTTTTGCATATTTTATACGTTTTTCGTTATTCTTTCTTCCTATTTTACCTTTGACGGAATCATTACCAATATGTGTGCGTTGCCAAGCCTGCCTTCATTCGCCGGAGAGACTCGACTTGTTTCAAATTGCTCTGAGTCCTCCACGGACACACCACGTACTGTTTCCGTAGATCCTGCAAGGCAGTCCTCTTCAGTGACCAATGAGGATTTGCTACGTAGCATTCAGGAGCTCACTCGCACCGTAAATAACCTCTGTTTCTCGAGATCTCGTGGTGGTTCCCAATCTCGTAGCGTTTCCCGGTCTCGAAAATATTCTCGAGATCGGGGAGCTACCTGGAAGAAGCAAGGTCTGTGTTGGTACCATGCAAACTTTTCGAACAAGGCGACAAAATGTATTCAGCCTTGTTCGTTCAAGGCGTCGGGAAACGAGTAGAGGAGAAAGTGCGCACGTCCCTTTCCTCCACCCAACCTGTATTTAATCGTGCAATATTCGTCCAGGACCAAGTGTCGAAGAAATTCTTCATGGTTGACGCTGGTTCCTGTTGTAGTATTTGGCTGCTTCGTCTAACAGTCGACAAACCTCGCCGTTCTGAAATCGTTTTGCACGCTGTTGATTCATCTTCGATTCCTACTTTTGGTCAGCTTTCTCTACGTTTAGACATTGGTCTTCGCAGAGACTTTCAATGGGTTTTTGTCATAGCTGACATTCCACATCCCATTTTGGGTGCGGATTTTTAAAATCATTTTCAATTATTGGTAGATGTCCGACGTCGAAGGCTTGTCGATGACTCGACATCCCTTTCCACGCCGGCAAGGAGCTCTACCAATTCTCCTCTTAACCCAGCATTTTTTATTGCCACTGCTGGGGACGCTTTTCATTCTCTTTTAGCGTCTTTTCCGGAGTTGGTGGATATTACTTTCAAGCCGGTTAAACCTGCACATTCCACCCTCCATTATATCACGACGACTGGTCCTCCGGTTTTTTCTCGACCACGTCGCCTAGCGCCTGATCGCCTTAAGACGGCCAAGGCCGAGTTTGAGCACATGCTTCAACTCGGCCTCATTCACCCCTCCACCAGCCCATGGGCATCTCCTCTACATTTGGCGCGTAAAGGGAATTCGGATTTTCGCCCGGTGGGGGACTATCGGAGACTAAATGCAGTGACGATAGCTGATCGCTATCCCATCAGGAATTTGCAGGATTTCTCGGCGAACCTGCATGGATGCACCATTTTCTCTAAGATTGATCTGGTACGGGCCTATCATCAGATACCAGTAACTCCAGAGGATATCCCTAAAACAGCCATCACTACACCTTTCGGTTGTTTTGAATTTCTATTTATGAGTTTTGGTTTGCGTAATGCTACTAGCACTTTTCAGAGGTTTATGGATGAGGTCGTTCGTGGACTTGATTTTGTATTCGCTTATGTCGATGATATACTCATCGCTAGTGATACGGAAGAGAATCATCTCCACCATTTGTCGCAACTTTTTCAGCGTCTTCGCGCTTATAATGTGAAGATTAATCCCGACAAGTGTCTTTTCGGGCAGTCATCCCTGAATTTTCTGGGACATTTGGTTGATTCTAATGGGATCAAACCTCTTCCTGCTAAAGTCGATGCAATTCAACGCATCGCACCTCCAACCTCTCTGCGACAGTTGCGCCATTTTTTAGGCATGGTCAATTTTTACAGGAGATTCATTGACCGGTGTGCATACAAACTACTTCCTTTAACGAGGCTACTGCAAGGCCATTCTAAGAAGGATGCTGGACTCACTCTTACTGATGAGGTGTTATCTGCTTTTGAGTCTGTGAAACAGGAGTTATACTCCGTTCCTGTTCTTGCACATCCTGCTCCTGATGCTCCGCTTTCTTTATCTGTGGATGCTTCCGATTCTGCGGTCGGTGCTGTTTTGCAGCACACTGTAGACAATCAAACAAAACCTTTGGCTTTCTTTTCTTCTAAATTACAGCCTGCCGAACGCAGGTATAGTACTTTTGATCGTGAGCTATTGGCAATCTATCTGTCGATTCGGCATTTTCAACATCAGCTCGAGGGACGAGAGTTTGTGATTTATACTGATCACAAGCCCCTCACTTTTGCTCTGTCCTCTAAAACGGACAAGCTCTCTCCTCGTGCTTTTCATCACCTGGATTTTATCTCACAATTTACAGGTGACATTCGTCATGTGCCAGGGAAAGAGAATATTCCAGCTGATGCTCTTTCTCGACTTCCTGTGCATTCTATTTCCACTCCCGCGGAAATTGATTTGCTGGAAATTTCGCAGGAGCAACCTTCTTTATCAAGTTTAGATTTGACTTCGTCAAAATTCAGCAACTGTAAATTTGCTTATCTTCCACTCCCTTCATCCGAGGGCTCTATATTATGTGACACATCCACAGGTTCTCCTAGGCCTTTAGTACCTACGAACCATCAACGTTCTGTGTTTGATGCCCTTCATTCTTTGTCACATCCGGGCATCTCAGCAACAGTAAAGCTTATCACTGCTCGGTTTTTCTGGCCCAATATGCGGCGATCAATTGCCACTTGGGCACGCTCCTGCATGAAGCCCGTTTCCGTCACGTCCATCTTGATTTGGTTGGACCGTTACCAGTGTGTCGCGGGTTCTCATACCTGTTAACTTGTGTTGAGCGTTTCTCACGTTGGCCAGAAGCCATTCCTATAGCAGATATTACTTCTGAGACTGTTGCCCAGGCTTTCGTTTCTGGGTGGGTGTCGAGGTTCGGAGTACCGGTCAGTTTGACCACAGATCGTGGCCGGCAATTTGAGGCCGCGCTTTTTCGTGACCTATCACGAATCCTGGGGGTGCATCGTATACGCACCACCAGCTACCATCCCGCTTCTAATGGGATGGTTGAGCGGTTTCATCGACAACTTAAGGCCGCCTTGCGCGCCTCGCCCAACCCGCAGTTTTGGGTTGAAATTCTTCCGGTTGTCCTCCTTGGATGCCGGACTGCGTTAAAAGTTTACCTGGGTTACTCCTCGGCGGAGCTTCTTTACGGCACCACGTTGACGTTGCCAGGTGCGATGGTGGTACCAGACTCATCACAACCACCACACCCAGAGTCCTATGTTACTCGGTTGCGAGAGTATTTCTCCAATCTTCCATCTATGGGCCCCAGACAACAGTCACCTCCCTTTAGAGTGCCAGCAGACATTGAGTCTTTGTCTCATGTGTTTATTAGGGATGATTCTGTCAAAGGACCCCTTGTTTCTCCTTACAAAGGACCCTATCGTGTGCTTTCTCGCACTCCAAAGTTTTTCAAGGTCGACGCTAATGCTCGTACAGAAATTGTGTCTGTCGACCGTCTGAAAAGAGCGTACCTTGACAAACCTTCAACTCCCGTGGATGACATGCCCGTGTTTCAAATGCCGCACACACCACTATCACCACATACATTGTCAACGCCTTTACCAATGCATACACCAACATCAGCACCATCACAATCACACACACCAACGATTACACCACCTTCGTCGTTGCAAAGGAACCCTAGCGAACCTTATGTCACTAGGTTTGGCAGGACGGTGCATTGGCCCAAGAAATTGGAAAAAACTATTTACGTTTGATTTATTGTGTTTTTACTGGACAATTTCAGTTTTTTTTTATTGAACATTTTTCTTCCATTCAGAAAAAAAAAAAAAAAACTATGTATCCGGTTCGTAAAGAGTTACACAAGACTATAGTATGTACATACGCGGGAGGGTGTGGTCAGTTGCGGAGCTGTGGTTGAGCAGCGATGCCAGTTTCGACCTGTTGCCTGGTACTAGGTATCTTAGTCGGTTGGCTCTTGCTATATTCCGTGAGGGGATGTTCCACTCTACAGTGAAGATAAAACCGAGTGTTTGATATATATTTGTGCCGCATTTCTGCGTGGTTTCGATGGCCATCTCGCCTCAGACGTCCCTCCAAAATGTTTTTAATTTCGTGTTTCACACTCAAGGGGGAGCCATTGTAGTGACGTCATATTGGCGCCAAAAAGCATAGGCGCCATTACTGAATCCTTAACCACGCATGCGTGGGTTTCAACATCGTAGCGTTCCCGCTATTAGACTGTCTCTGACCAAGCCAGACAGCGACCAAGCAAGACGCCTAAGCAAGCTCTCCCATTTGAGTGTGGTTGAACCAAGTTGTCTCTATAACGACACCAGCTCGAAGAACCGTACATCTACATTTCAGGCTACTCTAAAACCGGACAATTAGAAGCTGTTTTATTTTCCACCGAACAATAAATATTTGTTGTTGTTGATCAGTTTGGAGTTTCTGCGTTCAGTTCTCTTCCAATTTAATGTGGGAAAGTTAGGTGTATATCTAAAGATATATATAACCCACTCTCCTAAAAACATATTTAAACATTTTAAAGCCCGTTTAACTCGATAATCGAAATAAGAGAAGTAACAGCTTGCAGGTATATTATGGAAAATGCGTCTTAATTAGCAGAGCTACTTTACACATGCTTGTCTGAGAACAGTTTTGGTATCAAAGTATACTTACATGTTGAAATCAGATATAGTCTTAGCGTGGTATAAAACTGAAGAAATGTTTCGTAACTACTTAATGATTCCAAAGCTCATGATAATAACCATTGTAACTCACTCTATGTCGCCATTTCTCAAATGGCATGCTATGGATTTTTAAAAAAATACAATGTATTTTAAATGTAAACTTATTCTTCAGTGTCTTTTCTTGAGGGGTATATAATTTAATTTTGCCTGTCACTCCGTAAGTTAAAATGTGCATCACGCTCTATTGGGCATTTATCACTAACAACTAGTATTATTCTGAAGGCGGCGAACTGGCAGAATCGTTAACACACCGGACAAAATGCTTAGCTGCACTTGGTCCATATCTACGCTCTGAGATCGACTTTGTTTTTCATCATATCGGAGGCGATAAGATAGTTGAGCACTAAGAGGGTCGATGTAATCAATTTGCCCCTCCCAGAGAATTTCAGCTCTGTGCTACTATTAGACAAGATTATTAAGATGGCGAGTTGGCAGAATCGTTAGTATTTCGGACAATATGCTTTACGATATTTCTTCTGATTTTACGTTCTAAATTCAAATGCTTTTAAGATTGACTTTGCTGTTTATCTTTTCGGGTTCCATAAGTTAAGTACCAGCTGAGCTGTTGGGGTTGATGCAATCGACTAAAAGGATGATTAAAATCATCCTAGAAAATTATCAAGAAATTTTAAAAGACTGGTTTTACCGCTGATCGACCGAAAAGAAAGTGTAAGGAACCTTCAGCTTATCAAAAGTACCAGAGAAAAGATACAGTGAAATCCTCGTCGTTCTGTCCGAAAACTGGCTTCCACAGCAAGATTAAGTAAAAAAAATCGATATATCGAGTGCTGAACGAGGATCTCAGGACCCACCCCTACGATATGATCCACCATCATGAACTCACGCAAGTTTATAAAGCCATGAGACTGGAGAGAAGTCGTCTTAACCTGCGTCAGATTGCGGAAGGCACGCTGCCCAGCCTGGTGTTCACTGATGAAAAGGAAGTTGACATCGAACACACAGTAAACCACCAGAATGACCGACCTTGGATTGTCTCTGGCTCCACCGAAGGGAGACTCGTAAATCGACCTCAAAATCTACAATCAGTTATGGTTTGGGCGGCTGTGACAGACACTGGAATGTCTGCCCTCGTTTTTGTGCCCTCGGGTGTCAATTTTTAACACCCAGCAACACATCGGCAACATTCTGGAAGTTGAGCTGCTTCCATAGTTGAATGAGAACTTTCAAAGCGCATCTTGGAGTTTCCAACGTTTCATATAAATACATACAGTGTACATTTCTAGCGGGTAGGATGTCCTATTATGGACATCACTTATGTGTTTAAATGTACACTGTATGTATTTATATGAATAATATATAGTCTATTGACTAGTTTTTCTTCTCGCTGGACCACTGGTAGCAAAAAGAATTTCTAAATTGTTTGATACTCTGAAATTTATTAATAATGATATAATGACTTTTTGGCTCATTTCTGAGAGATAATCGGCATTTTTTGTATTTGCTTCCGATAAGAAAACCGCACATGCGCGGTCGATATGAAAAATTATAACATATAAGCACGTGGCATGTTCTATGTATTGCCTCATGTTTAAATGTTAATCTTGGCTTTCCTGCTGCTGATAGCTGGCCTAGCAAATTATTTTATTTTGCTGAAAATAGCTTGAAACCATGGTACAGGAAACAAATGGTAAATGTTCTTATTTTTCATTCCCTTCCGAAATTCCCTATTTGTGGTTTGGAGTTTGACTG
>NC_142932.1:52258601-52271101 GCF_046866305.1 Octopus bimaculoides | reverse complement strand
TCGAAATTTCAATATTCCCGTTACAGTTCTGCATATGATGTATATTGATGTAGCTCATGTTTTCAGTATCACGGTGTAAGTATTGAACATGTAGTGACGTCATATTGGCGCCAAAAAGCATAGGCGCCATTACTGAATCCTTAACCACGCATGCGTGGGTTTCAACATCGTAGCGTTCCCGCTATTAGACTGTCTCTTACCAAGCCAGACAGCGACCAAGCAAGACGTCTAAGCAAGCTCTCCCATTTGAGTGTGGTTGAACCAAGTTGTCTCTATAACGACACCAGCTCGAAGAACCGTACATCTACATTTCAGGCTACTCTAAAACCGGACAATTAGAAGCTGTTTTATTTTCCACCGAACAATAAATATTTGTTGTTGTTGATCAGTTTGGAGTTTCTGCGTTCAGTTCTCTTCCAATTTAATGTAGGAAAGTTAGGTGTATATCTAAAGATATATAACCCACTCTCCTAAAGTGGTGACCCCGACTAAGGAACGACTGCAGCCACGACGATCTGGATTGATCAGCATCATGATTGGTATGATCAACACGAGTTTCCGGCCGCCGTCATCATCATCATCATCATAACGACTTTTTGAACAATTTCACAGTGAGATATTGACTCTATAGCATTTCCGACTATACGAACTCACATTGTGCCAAGCTGACACAGACGTTTTTTTTTTCTTTCTTTCTGACTATTATTTTCCATTTCCTTTCAACACACAAGGTGGGTTATCAAAAAAAAAAAAAAAAATTTTTCCCGCAGACAGTACAAGCACTCAACCAAACACACTACAAAAAAAAAAAGAAAACAAAACAAAAAGAAAATAAAGAGAAAGGCAGCCACATTGTTTTTTTTTTGTTTTTTTTTTAGCGAATATTTCTTTTACTTTTTTCCTTTTCCATTTTGTTCTTATTGTGCACATACATTACAGAGGAAAACAAAAGGATACAGAAAAAAATAGTGTGTTTCCTTTCCCATTTGCGGTGAAATTTTTTTTTTTTTTGGCCTTTTGCATATTTTATACGTTTTTCGTTATTTTTTCTTCCTATTTTACCTTTGACGGAATCATTACCAATATGTGTGCGTTGCCAAGCCTGCCTTCATTCGCCGGAGAGACTCGACTTGTTTCAAATTGCTCTGAGTCCTCCACGGACACACCACGTACTGTTTCCGTAGATCCTGCAAGGCAGTCCTCTTCAGTGACCAATGAGGATTTGCTACGTAGCATTCAGGAGCTCACTCGCACCGTAAATAACCTCTGTTTCTCGAGATCTCGTGGTGGTTCCCAATCTCGTAGCGTTTCCCGGTCTCGAAAATATTCTCGAGATCGGGGAGCTACCTGGAAGAAGCAAGGTCTGTGTTGGTACCATGCAAACTTTTCGAACAAGGCGACAAAATGTATTCAGCCTTGTTCGTTCAAGGCGTCGGGAAACGAGTAGAGGAGAAAGTGCGCACGTCCCTTTCCTCCACCCAACCTGTATTTAATCGTGCAATATTCGTCCAGGACCAAGTGTCGAAGAAATTCTTCATGGTTGACGCTGGTTCCTGTTGTAGTATTTGGCTGCTTCGTCTAACAGTCGACAAACCTCGCCGTTCTGAAATCGTTTTGCACGCTGTTGATTCATCTTCGATTCCTACTTTTGGTCAGCTTTCTCTACGTTTAGACATTGGTCTTCGCAGAGACTTTCAATGGGTTTTTGTCATAGCTGACATTCCACATCCCATTTTGGGTGCGGATTTTTAAAATCATTTTCAATTATTGGTAGATGTCCGACGTCGAAGGCTTGTCGATGACTCGACATCCCTTTCCACGCCGGCAAGGAGCTCTACCAATTCTCCTCTTAACCCAGCATTTTTTATTGCCACTGCTGGGGACGCTTTTCATTCTCTTTTAGCGTCTTTTCCGGAGTTGGTGGATATTACTTTCAAGCCGGTTAAACCTGCACATTCCACCCTCCATTATATCACGACGACTGGTCCTCCGGTTTTTTCTCGACCACGTCGCCTAGCGCCTGATCGCCTTAAGACGGCCAAGGCCGAGTTTGAGCACATGCTTCAACTCGGCCTCATTCACCCCTCCACCAGCCCATGGGCATCTCCTCTACATTTGGCGCGTAAAGGGAATTCGGATTTTCGCCCGGTGGGGGACTATCGGAGACTAAATGCAGTGACGATAGCTGATCGCTATCCCATCAGGAATTTGCAGGATTTCTCGGCGAACCTGCATGGATGCACCATTTTCTCTAAGATTGATCTGGTACGGGCCTATCATCAGATACCAGTAACTCCAGAGGATATCCCTAAAACAGCCATCACTACACCTTTCGGTTGTTTTGAATTTCTATTTATGAGTTTTGGTTTGCGTAATGCTACTAGCACTTTTCAGAGGTTTATGGATGAGGTCGTTCGTGGACTTGATTTTGTATTCGCTTATGTCGATGATATACTCATCGCTAGTGATACGGAAGAGAATCATCTCCACCATTTGTCGCAACTTTTTCAGCGTCTTCGCGCTTATAATGTGAAGATTAATCCCGACAAGTGTCTTTTCGGGCAGTCATCCCTGAATTTTCTGGGACATTTGGTTGATTCTAATGGGATCAAACCTCTTCCTGCTAAAGTCGATGCAATTCAACGCATCGCACCTCCAACCTCTCTGCGACAGTTGCGCCATTTTTTAGGCATGGTCAATTTTTACAGGAGATTCATTGACCGGTGTGCATACAAACTACTTCCTTTAACGAGGCTACTGCAAGGCCATTCTAAGAAGGATGCTGGACTCACTCTTACTGATGAGGTGTTATCTGCTTTTGAGTCTGTGAAACAGGAGTTATACTCCGTTCCTGTTCTTGCACATCCTGCTCCTGATGCTCCGCTTTCTTTATCTGTGGATGCTTCCGATTCTGCGGTCGGTGCTGTTTTGCAGCACACTGTAGACAATCAAACAAAACCTTTGGCTTTCTTTTCTTCTAAATTACAGCCTGCCGAACGCAGGTATAGTACTTTTGATCGTGAGCTATTGGCAATCTATCTGTCGATTCGGCATTTTCAACATCAGCTCGAGGGACGAGAGTTTGTGATTTATACTGATCACAAGCCCCTCACTTTTGCTCTGTCCTCTAAAACGGACAAGCTCTCTCCTCGTGCTTTTCATCACCTGGATTTTATCTCACAATTTACAGGTGACATTCGTCATGTGCCAGGGAAAGAGAATATTCCAGCTGATGCTCTTTCTCGACTTCCTGTGCATTCTATTTCCACTCCCGCGGAAATTGATTTGCTGGAAATTTCGCAGGAGCAACCTTCTTTATCAAGTTTAGATTTGACTTCGTCAAAATTCAGCAATTGTAAATTTGCTTATCTTCCACTCCCTTCATCCGAGGGCTCTATATTATGTGACACATCCACAGGTTCTCCTAGGCCTTTAGTACCTACGAACCATCAACGTTCTGTGTTTGATGCCCTTCATTCTTTGTCACATCCGGGCATCTCAGCAACAGTAAAGCTTATCACTGCTCGGTTTTTCTGGCCCAATATGCGGCGATCAATTGCCACTTGGGCACGCTCCTGCATGAAGCCCGTTTCCGTCACGTCCATCTTGATTTGGTTGGACCGTTACCAGTGTGTCGCGGGTTCTCATACCTGTTAACTTGTGTTGAGCGTTTCTCACGTTGGCCAGAAGCCATTCCTATAGCAGATATTACTTCTGAGACTGTTGCCCAGGCTTTCGTTTCTGGGTGGGTGTCGAGGTTCGGAGTACCGGTCAGTTTGACCACAGATCGTGGCCGGCAATTTGAGGCCGCGCTTTTTCGTGACCTATCACGAATCCTGGGGGTGCATCGTATACGCACCACCAGCTACCATCCCGCTTCTAATGGGATGGTTGAGCGGTTTCATCGACAACTTAAGGCCGCCTTGCGCGCCTCGCCCAACCCGCAGTTTTGGGTTGAAATTCTTCCGGTTGTCCTCCTTGGATGCCGGACTGCGTTAAAAGTTTACCTGGGTTACTCCTCGGCGGAGCTTCTTTACGGCACCACGTTGACGTTGCCAGGTGCGATGGTGGTACCAGACTCATCACAACCACCACACCCAGAGTCCTATGTTACTCGGTTGCGAGAGTATTTCTCCAATCTTCCATCTATGGGCCCCAGACAACAGTCACCTCCCTTTAGAGTGCCAGCAGACATTGAGTCTTTGTCTCATGTGTTTATTAGGGATGATTCTGTCAAAGGACCCCTTGTTTCTCCTTACAAAGGACCCTATCGTGTGCTTTCTCGCACTCCAAAGTTTTTCAAGGTCGACGCTAATGCTCGTACAGAAATTGTGTCTGTCGACCGTCTGAAAAGAGCGTACCTTGACAAACCTTCAACTCCCGTGGATGACATGCCCGTGTTTCAAATGCCGCACACACCACTATCACCACATACATTGTCAACGCCTTTACCAATGCATACACCAACATCAGCACCATCACAATCACACACACCAACGATTACACCACCTTCGTCGTTGCAAAGGAACCCTAGCGAACCTTATGTCACTAGGTTTGGCAGGACGGTGCATTGGCCCAAGAAATTGGAAAAAACTATTTACGTTTGATTTATTGTGTTTTTACTGGACAATTTCAGTTTTTTTTTTATTGAACATTTTTCTTCCATTCAGAAAAAAAAAAAAAAAACTATGTATCCGGTTCGTAAAGAGTTACACAAGACTATAGTATGTACATACGCGGGAGGGTGTGGTCAGTTGCGGAGCTGTGGTTGAGCAGCGATGCCAGTTTCGACCTGTTGCCTGGTACTAGGTATCTTAGTCGGTTGGCTCTTGCTATATTCCGTGAGGGGATGTTCCACTCTACAGTGAAGATAAAACCGAGTGTTTGATATATATTTGTGCCGCATTTCTGCGTGGTTTCGATGGCCATCTCGCCTCAGACGTCCCTCCAAAATGTTTTTAATTTCGTGTTTCACACTCAAGGGGGAGCCATTGTAGTGACGTCATATTGGCGCCAAAAAGCATAGGCGCCATTACTGAATCCTTAACCACGCATGCGTGGGTTTCAACATCGTAGCGTTCCCGCTATTAGACTGTCTCTGACCAAGCCAGACAGCGACCAAGCAAGACGCCTAAGCAAGCTCTCCCATTTGAGTGTGGTTGAACCAAGTTGTCTCTATAACGACACCAGCTCGAAGAACCGTACATCTACATTTCAGGCTACTCTAAAACCGGACAATTAGAAGCTGTTTTATTTTCCACCGAACAATAAATATTTGTTGTTGTTGATCAGTTTGGAGTTTCTGCGTTCAGTTCTCTTCCAATTTAATGTGGGAAAGTTAGGTGTATATCTAAAGATATATATAACCCACTCTCCTAAAAACATATTTAAACATTTTAAAGCCCGTTTAACTCGATAATCGAAATAAGAGAAGTAACAGCTTGCAGGTATATTATGGAAAATGCGTCTTAATTAGCAGAGCTACTTTACACATGCTTGTCTGAGAACAGTTTTGGTATCAAAGTATACTTACATGTTGAAATCAGATATAGTCTTAGCGTGGTATAAAACTGAAGAAATGTTTCGTAACTACTTAATGATTCCAAAGCTCATGATAATAACCATTGTAACTCACTCTATGTCGCCATTTCTCAAATGGCATGCTATGGATTTTTAAAAAAATACAATGTATTTTAAATGTAAACTTATTCTTCAGTGTCTTTTCTTGAGGGGTATATAATTTAATTTTGCCTGTCACTCCGTAAGTTAAAATGTGCATCACGCTCTATTGGGCATTTATCACTAACAACTAGTATTATTCTGAAGGCGGCGAACTGGCAGAATCGTTAACACACCGGACAAAATGCTTAGCTGCACTTGGTCCATATCTACGCTCTGAGATCGACTTTGTTTTTCATCATATCGGAGGCGATAAGATAGTTGAGCACTAAGAGGGTCGATGTAATCAATTTGCCCCTCCCAGAGAATTTCAGCTCTGTGCTACTATTAGACAAGATTATTAAGATGGCGAGTTGGCAGAATCGTTAGTATTTCGGACAATATGCTTTACGATATTTCTTCTGATTTTACGTTCTAAATTCAAATGCTTTTAAGATTGACTTTGCTGTTTATCTTTTCGGGTTCCATAAGTTAAGTACCAGCTGAGCTGTTGGGGTTGATGCAATCGACTAAAAGGATGATTAAAATCATCCTAGAAAATTATCAAGAAATTTTAAAAGACTGGTTTTACCGCTGATCGACCGAAAAGAAAGTGTAAGGAACCTTCAGCTTATCAAAAGTACCAGAGAAAAGATACAGTGAAATCCTCGTCGTTCTGTCCGAAAACTGGCTTCCACAGCAAGATTAAGTAAAAAAAATCGATATATCGAGTGCTGAACGAGGATCTCAGGACCCACCCCTACGATATGATCCACCATCATGAACTCACGCAAGTTTATAAAGCCATGAGACTGGAGAGAAGTCGTCTTAACCTGCGTCAGATTGCGGAAGGCACGCTGCCCAGCCTGGTGTTCACTGATGAAAAGGAAGTTGACATCGAACACACAGTAAACCACCAGAATGACCGACCTTGGATTGTCTCTGGCTCCACCGAAGGGAGACTCGTAAATCGACCTCAAAATCTACAATCAGTTATGGTTTGGGCGGCTGTGACAGACACTGGAATGTCTGCCCTCGTTTTTGTGCCCTCGGGTGTCAATTTTTAACACCCAGCAACACATCGGCAACATTCTGGAAGTTGAGCTGCTTCCATAGTTGAATGAGAACTTTCAAAGCGCATCTTGGAGTTTCCAACGTTTCATATAAATACATACAGTGTACATTTCTAGCGGGTAGGATGTCCTATTATGGACATCACTTATGTGTTTAAATGTACACTGTATGTATTTATATGAATAATATATAGTCTATTGACTAGTTTTTCTTCTCGCTGGACCACTGGTAGCAAAAAGAATTTCTAAATTGTTTGATACTCTGAAATTTATTAATAATGATATAATGACTTTTTGGCTCATTTCTGAGAGATAATCGGCATTTTTTGTATTTGCTTCCGATAAGAAAACCGCACATGCGCGGTCGATATGAAAAATTATAACATATAAGCACGTGGCATGTTCTATGTATTGCCTCATGTTTAAATGTTAATCTTGGCTTTCCTGCTGCTGATAGCTGGCCTAGCAAATTATTTTATTTTGCTGAAAATAGCTTGAAACCATGGTACAGGAAACAAATGGTAAATGTTCTTATTTTTCATTCCCTTCCGAAATTCCCTATTTGTGGTTTGGAGTTTGACTGCTCTTTCTAGCGGGTAAGATGTCCTATTATGGACATTTCTCATGTGTTTAAATGTACACTGTATGTATATATATATATATATATATATATATATATATATATATTCAAGTGAAGGAATAATATAATTAACAGACAATAAGAGGACGTGTAAAAAGAATGTATTAGTTTGACGCTCAGTAAAAAGAGAATTTTTAACGTTTCAAGCATAGCTCTTCTTCGATAAGGACACACACACACACACACACACACACATATATATATATATATATATATATATATATATATATATATATATATATATATATTGCGTTGTTGTACCATTCAAAACATTTTATTCTTTACAAACAATACACAATGTTTCAAGTGAACTACAATACTCTCTTATATATATATATATATATATGTAAGTGACTGAGCTCTCCACAGACACGTGTGCCCTTAACGTATTTCTCAGGGCGATTCAGCGTGACACAGGGTGTGATAGGGCTAGTCCTTTGAAATACAGGTACTACTCATTTTTTGCCAGCTGAGTTGACTGCAGCAACTTGAAATAAAGTGTTTTGCACAAGGGCACAACGCGTCGCCGGGAATTGAACTCACGACCTTATATATGTATATGTATATATACACATATATGTACACATGTATATACATATATATCTTTACATATATGTATATACATATCTATCTATCTATCTATCTATCTATCTATCTATCTATCTATCTATCTATTTATATCTATATATATATATATATATATATATATATATATATATATATATATATATATATATATATATATATATATATATATACATATACATATACATATGCATCTTTTGTTCTTCAGTACACGTATGGTCGAGATACATAAAAATAAACAAGAATCAACATACCACGATGTACCCAACACAGTACGATGACTTCTGTTCATAATTATATATATATATATATATATATATATATATATATATATATATATATATATATATATATATATATATATATATATATATATATATATATATATATATATATATATATATATATATACATATATATATATATGCATATATACACACATATGTACATACATATATATGTATATAGGTATGCAGATATCGGTGCAGGACGATATATCGCAAATATATATATATTGGATCTTTTTTAAAACGGGGGCCACATTTTTCATTAATGTTTTACGTAGTGTTTTTGGTATGGAAAGACTTTCAAACTTCGTATACTTATCTATTTTGTGTTATAGAACAGAAAAATATTTTTGTATTCGAATTTATTTCATGTAAAAATTGTCTTATTTCGATAATTTCAACCAATCACTGACAAGTATTCAGTTGTTTACATTTACTCCTTTGGATGATTAAGCGATGTAAAACGTATTTAATCTCCATACCTTCGTTTTATTTGCTTTTTTCATTTTAAATTTGCTTTAACCCTAACCCTAACCCTAACCCTAACCCTAGGGTTAGGGTTAGGGTTAGAGTTAGGGTTAGGGTTAGGATTAATTGTTTCAGAATCGTTTGTTTATGTAATCGGCACTTAATGTATATCGGCTGAATGGACGTCAGTGATTGGTTGAAATTACAGAAATACGACAACTTTAACAGGGAATAATTTATGGATTTCTTTTTTTTTTTAAGAAGACTAAGAGAAAAAGATGTTTTATATGACACATTCTACCAGTGTTCCAAGTTTCAAAGTGTTTCGTTAATGAAAAATGTGGCCCCCGTTTTAAAAAAGATCCTATATATTTAGTGAAAACACATTCACTGATTGCAAAAATTAGAAATGATCTGATTATGAATCTCACAGAAAGAATTAAGCATATATATTAAAAATATATATATTTGCGAGTATTTGACATGCATCTTCAGCCAGCTGGTGTTGCTACTTCAGGCTGATGACGAGCAATGACTCAAAAACATGTCCCTGAATGCACACTAGGCTGGGTGGGGGTGCTTGTCTCCCCCTCGCAAATATAAGGACACAGGAAATGTGTCAAGGCCGACAGGAAGCGATCCAGCTTCGTAGGGCTAAATAGCAGCAGTATGATTCCCTTATTGGGACTGTCACATTAATTTGACAGTATACAACTGCTTTATATATATATATATACATATATATATATATATATATATATATATATATATATATATATATACTAGCCTAAGTACCTGACGTTGCTCGTAAGTTTAAAGAATGTTAACCCTTTTAAAACCAACCTGGTTGAAACCGCCTCCCGCTTTGTAGTACAAATGTCTTATTTTCGTAAGTTCTGAATTAAAATCTTGCATCAAACCTTTATCACAATTTATGCTCCTAACACCAGCTTAATGATAACTAAGTTATTTTACTAAATTCTTTGTTATAGTCAAAATTAATTGAAAGAAACACAGAAAATCTCAAACTAAATACAGTAACAAAGGGGTTAAAGGAAATGAATATATTTATTCTGATAAAAAATATTTCTTCACATAAATTGTATCCGATGACGTCAGTATAAACAAAGTTATTAAAACAAATCCTGAAAGTTATTAAAACAAATCCTGAAAGTTATTAAAACAAATCGCAATTTAATTATGTAGAACTTCTAAATATACAATGTTTTCAGTGTGTCCTTTGATTGGGTACAAATAAAAAGAGTTTTGGGACTTCAACTCGTGTACATCCTACATATAATTGCGCAGGAGATCAGCAAAGGGTCGCAAAGGGGGCGGGGTCTACAGCCCTCTATGGGCAAGTGCCAAAATTTGACCCTTCCCCCTAGAACCTTTCCCGAGTAATGAAAAACCTTCACGCAAAATTTGGTATTTATTCTAGTATAAAAACTAACATTTCATTTTCCGAGCTGAGATTCGAAACCGAATCTAAGGATTCTCTCTCGCCTGACCCACCACTGGCCGAACAGGCGCGAGAGAAAAAAAATTAGTCCCGTCAAAAGTGATGGATGGATTTCCATTCGACCTCCAACCTGAGCTGTGTCACTGAAGGTTCAACTGGACAGCAGGTGGCCTACATAAATAGAAACTACTCCTATGGTATATCTGTTCTTCTACCCTGAGATGACCATTATAAATACGGTTCCCTTGGGCACAGGAGATGTGGAGGCGCGTAGCCTAGTGGTTAGGGTTTCAACATCATGATCGTAAGATTGTGGTTTCGATTCCTGGACCGGGCGACGCGTTGTGTTCGCAAAACACTTCATTTCACGTTGCTCCAGTCCACTCAGCTGGCAAAAATGAGTAACGCTGCGATGGACTGGCGTTCCGTCCAGCTGGAGAACATTTACGCCATTGAAACCGGGAAACCGGGCCCATGAGCCTGGCTAGGCTTTAAAAGGGCGCATTTATTTATTTATTAGGCACAGGAGATAAGCAGATGACTTACGACAGCCAAGCAGCTAACAGAGAGCCACATAGTCGGCATGAGCGAACGATGATAGCGGCCTTCATTGATATTGTAAATCAAGCTTTGTGTATCTAAGACGTAGATGGAACTGTTGATCAAATGAATTATTTAAACTACATTCCGATGCTTTCCTAAATGTTTTCTTTTGATGTAGTCCAACACGCCTATCTTCATCTGCTGCATTCGGCAGCATAAACTGAACCATCAACAACAACTTTTTCTAGACTACCCGCTACACTAATGCTATGAAAAGTGAAAGAATAATACCGCTGTTAAGTGTGGTGGAGAACACTTAAATCTGCGCTACTCCTTGACAGAAAAATAAGCCCGTCGTATATATGTGTGTGTGTGTGTGTGTGTGTGTGTGTGTGTCTGTGTTTTCCCCCCTCACCGCTTGACAAACGGTGTTGATGTGTTTACGTCCCCATAACCTAGCGGTTCGGCGAAAGAACCGATAGAATAAGTACCAGACTAAAAAATAATCAAGTACTGGGGTCGATTCATTCGACTAAAAATTCAGCATGGCCGCAGTCTAATGGCTGAAACAAATAAAAGATAAAATATGCACACCTACAAACACACACACACATACACACACACACACACACACACACACACGTATATATTTACTACATTTGTAGAAAATCGCTGTGTGTTTGTGGCGTTGTTAGCTAAACTCCTATATCGTTTTATTGATTTTGATGAAACTTGTCTGGAAAGCTCGAGACATACTTACATTGTTGAAAAATCGATAATACGGCCCCTGCAAGAGATCTTTATATCTACCTCATATAACTATTTTTTTTAAACACCCAAGGGAAATAAACCCATAGCACCTGCATAATATTTTTTAAATACTCAAGGGAAATAACCCATAGCAACTGCACATAAAGTTATTAGTTTTCAACGAAGCATTCAATATTTGATTCTCACAATCAGCCGACCTAATTCTGCATTTCACTACTCACAGTTTTCAACTGCTAAACCTTATTATTGAATTTTCTTGCCCATAACTCCAATAATTCTGCATTTATCCAGTTAAAAGTTTTCAATCACAGTACATAAATTTTTGATTCAAGAACGTATTTAACAAGTGTGTCCCAATACAATGAACTCATACTTTGAATGCTTAAAATTCTTAAAAATGAAACCAAACTTCCACATTACATTCAATTAGAACACCCTGTATCACTTATACTTATTTTATAAATCATAATGTTTATTGCTTATTTACAGTTCATACATTTTCATGAAACTAATTGAGCCATCGAATTTTAAAATATTTTACACCTTTCATTGTTTATGTTCGATTACTTTGAATATTGATTTTTTGTGTGTGCAATTTCTAATTTTTGCAGACAATACCAGTTTTATACTTTATTTGACACGTGAGTAGAACTCATGTCTGGAAACCTCGTAACATACTTATATTATTGAAAATAAATCGATAATAGGGCCCCCTCTAATGGATCCTTCTATCTAGTACATATTACTAATATCTTATTTAAACAACCCAAAGGAAATAACCCATACCACCTGCAGGTTTTAGCGAAGCTATCAATATTTAATTCTCACGATCAGCCGACCTAATTCTGCATTTCACTACTCAGTTTTTAACTGCTAAACATTCTTATTGCACTTCCTTGATTTAAATCTTAAACCTTAAAGACTTCATTTATACTTTTCTATACATGCATAATTTTTTAATGCCCATTACTCCAATAATTCTGCATTTTTACAGTTACACTTTTTCTAAATTG
>NC_142932.1:52236101-52253601 GCF_046866305.1 Octopus bimaculoides | reverse complement strand
TCTGATAAAGAATTACAGTACTTTTGGTCTGTCCATGGCATTATTTCCCTTTGTTCACATATCGCGCAGACAGAAACTTATTAGTTTAATTAAACGATTATTTAAATCGGATTTCTTTTTTCATGTAGATCCCATAGACCTTAAGAGATCTTTATCAATCGCAGTAGTGGCTGTGTGGTAAGAAACTTGCTTTCCAACCACATAGTTCCGGTTTCAGTCCCATTGCGTGACACCTTTATTAAATGTCTTCTGCTACAGCCTCAGACCGGCCAAAGCCTCGTGAGTGGATTCGGTAGACAGAAGCTGAAAGAAGTGTGTGTGTGTGTGTGTGTGTGTGTGTGTGTGTGTGTGTGTGTTTTCTTTTGTTTTTAATCATTTAAATTCCTCCTCTGAGTAAGAGGCTGGCTTCTAACAAAGCATTAAGTTCTATTGTTGGAATGTAGATAAAAACAAATTCACATATTAAACCTGAGAAAAATCTTGCATATTTTTACTGTTCCGTTTGCAAATTGTATTTGTAACGATCAAATTAGCTGGTTGATTTCTTTTTCCGGAAACACTAGATTTTGCCGATTATCATTTAAGCATTTACTCAAAAAGATTAAGGACACCAATAATTATTAGTATAAATGTGAATTTATAATCTGTGCATAGAAGCTGAAGGCTTTGATGCAATTGTCCATAGTTATCCTCCTTTTCTTTGATATTTGAAAAGGTGTATGTATGTATGCATGTATATATGTATGTACGTATGTCCTAGGTATGACTTCAATCTGTATCTAATAGTGGAAGCCTGGTATGAGAGTTGTAGATCTACTTTGATCCGCAGTAGTAGCATCTAAGAGCTAATCAGCGTATGAATGAATCACTGGGCGTGAAGAAGAATTAGTTCTCATTTGAACTTCTTTCTACGAGAAGGTTAACCGGATAAAAAAACAACCCAACAGTGTTTATAATAGATTTATAAGCCTTAAAATTCACCCCATAATTGCCCACGGGCATATGGCGTAGTGGTTAAGAGCGCGGGCTACTAACCCCAAGGTTCCGAGTTCGATTCACGGCAGCGACCTGATTAATAATAATAATAATAATAATAATAATAATAACATCGATAGGAATGAGAACCCAGGTTCGAAATTTCCCCAAGACACCTGACGAAGGCTGGAGGGTATATCAGCCGAAACGTTGTGTTAACAACAAACAAGATGAGGACGAATATCCGTCAAATGTAGATAATGTAAATAATGTAAATAATTCCTCATCTCTTAAATATAGAACTGTATCATCTAATCGGTACGGAGCCGACATTAGACTTCATTGGAGACATATAGAGAAACTCCATCAAAAACTAGCTCGTCTTTCAAACCATCTAACCTTCCTGTGTAGATGTAGAGACTCAAAGCTAATACTACCTGGCTTGAATATAATGACACCAGTGGATTCATATAAAGCTAGAAGAGTAGCGGAAAGGGCAGGACATGCCCTCGTCCGTGAGAGGATCCATTACAACCGTTGGAAAAAACATCAACTAAATAACGAAGCCGTACTGAACAAAGGTCTCAACTTTGCGACAACCATCAAGCGCATTCCATACTTGGACATAATAGCCCCTATTGAAGAGATAGCGGTAAAGATACCGAAAGCTCAGGGAGATGAACTAAGGTGGAAGGTGAGACAGGTACTGGAGAAAGCGAAACTTCCCAAACCAAACATCACTAAGGAAGAAAAGTTCGCTATCAAAAGGCTACAAGGAGACAATTCCATCATAGTTCTCCCAGCGGACAAGGGAAATGCTACAGTCGTGATGAACAAGTCTGACTACTCCGAAAAATTGGCAAGTCTTATAAGTGATGGTAGCTACAGTAGAGTAAAGAAAGACCCAACTCTGAAAACAGAGAGGAAGTTGTCACATATCTTGATCAAGAACAAGGATCACTTCACACCAATGAAGTACAGACAGCTGACTCAACACTACAGTAAACTACCACACATGTACGGTCTCCCTAAGATTCACAAGGAAGGTATTCCACTAAGACCTATAGTGAGCTGTAGCGGTTCAGCATGTCATCCACTGAGCCACTTCTTGGTGGATATAATCAGTCCATTAGCAGGAAAGTCAACATCATACGTGAAGAATTCCATCCACTTCACAGAATTGATCAAGGATACCCCCATTGAATCCAACCAGATGGTGAGTCTAGATGTGATAAGTCTATTCACCAAAGTCCCAACTGGTGAAGCACTATCGGTGATTCAAGAAAAACTAGTGACAGACACCCATCTAAAAGAACGCACTAGTATACCAATAACAAACTTGATGGAAATGTTGACTTTCTGTGTAGAAACTACCTACTTCAGTATGGACACTGATATATATCGACAAGAAGATGGTTTAGCTATGGGTTCGCCATTATCACCGATAATAGCCAATATATACATGGAATACTTCGAGAATTTGGCTTTAGGATCAACACCACTAAAACCAACCCTATGGCTGCGATACGTTGATGACACCTTTATTCTCTGGCCCCACCAGCAAGATGTCCAAATGCTGCTAGATCATGTGAACTCAATAAATCCATCCATACAGTTCACCATGGAAAAGGAACAGAACAATCAGCTGGCATTCCTGGACGTATTAATAACACGCACCGAGTATGGATTCAGGACATCCGTATATCGCAAGCCAACCTTCACTGGACGATACCTTAACTTCAATTCCCACCATCCATACAGTGTAAAGAGAGGAATTGCTCAGTGCCTAAAACACCGAGCAAAGAATATAAGTAGCGATCGTGATACCCACCACGAGGAAATGATCAAGCTCAGTAACAATCTATTAAGAAACAACTACCCCAAGAACATACTATCTACTCCAATTATGAAGAAAAGAGAGGATGAAACCAATAAACTGTCTACAGTCTGTCTACCCTATGTGAAAGGCCTCTCCGAAAAGATACAAAAGATATGCGGCCCATATGACATCAAGGCAGTATTCAAGAGCAATACAACACTTCGCAAATATCTCCTTCGGGTAAAACCACCAACAGAAGAGAATATGACCAAAAACTGCGTGTACTCCATCCCATGCAGCTGTGGTAGGTTATACAAAGGCGAAACATGTCGCCCCCTCAAAATAAGGGTAGAAGAACATCGCAAAGCTGTGACACGAGGAGATATCGATAAATCGGGTATAGCTGATCATGTATGGAAAAATGGAAACCACCTCCCCCTGTGGGATGAAGTTAAAATAATAGACAGGGAACAACACTGGAAAATACGAAAACTAAAAGAAGCAGCACATATGCTAGGACACAACAACCTCCTAAGCAGACCGAGTGCAGATATGAATAGCATATGGGAACCGGTATTGAGGAAGGATAGAAAAATAATAGATTTATAAGCCTTAAAATTCACCACATAATTGCCCACGGGCATATGGCGTAGTGGTTAAGAGCGCGGGCTACTAACCCCAAGGTTACGAGTTCCATTCACGGCAGCGACCTGATTAATAATATAATAATAATGATAATAGTAACATCGATAGGAATGAGAACCCAGGTTCGAAATTTCCCCAAGACACCTGACGAAGGCTGGAGGGTATATCAGCCGAAACGTTGTGTTAACAACAAACAAGATGAGGACGAATATCCGTCAAATATAGATAATGTAAATAGTGTAGTTGGTTCCTGGTAGTCATCACCGCTGGTGTGCCACTGGTGCGCCAGTTCCGATTGCGCTGAAAAGTAGGTTCATCAGTGCTGTACATTTTATCCACTCAGACCAAATTCATGTACAGAAACTTGTTGGACTCAGGGAACGCTTATACAAGTTTAAGAAGTGGTCTTACTTGGTGACGAGTTGACTTCCACTATGTATGTATGTATGTATGTATGCATGTATGTATGTATGTACGTACGTATGTACGTACGTATGTATGTACGTACGTATGTATGTACGTATGTATGAAAGTATGTATGTATGTATGTATGTATGTATGTACGTACGTATGTATGAAAGTATGTATGTATGTATATTCTCTTTCTCTTTTTAATTTTAGAGTAAATTTTGACCGGACACCTACTTGGTAGCACGGTCGTGAAGGAAAATATCTTCCTTTAACCATCCTCGTTTAAATCTTAAGAAGGTCCTGCAAATTTTTGTAGTCTCAGATGTCGTGATCATTTGTAACATATGAATTAAGGACTTGCATTCTGTCCCCCAAGATCCCAAGTTCAGCCATAGTTTGCTCCAAATGGGTTGCTATGTATCCAGTTGCTCCAATGATGATATGAAGCTGTATGCATGTATGTATGTATGTATGTATGTATGTATGTATGTATGTATGTATGTGTGTGTGTATGTATGTATGTATGTATGTATGTGTGTGTGTATGTATGTATGTATGTATGTATGTATACTTGCGTTGCATATCTATTGTAAAAACTGGACAACTGGCTGAGTGCTGAATTAGAAGCTTTTATCTCTGAAGAAAATAATTGCTTAACAAATTAATAGCAAACAATTAGAGTCTGTGAAGTGGAATAACTCACGTTTGTATGATTTGGTAATAATACCACATTGTATTGCGTTTCGTTAGTATGTGGTATTGAATTGACCTCAGTTACACCTATCATATTATGGGCTTTCGCATTCATATCTCAGTTGTTTTGCTAAGATACATAATAAAACATACAAAAGTAATCATGAAAAGCTTTATTTTAACTAGTGCACTCGTAAAACGATGTGTAGTTTAATGTACTATTTTTTTCTCATTTATGGGATCTATTTTAAAACGGGGGCGCCAGTTTTCATTTATGTTTTATGTAGTGTTTTTGGTACGGAAAGACTTTCAAACTTCGTATCTATTTTGTGTTATAGAACAGAAAAATATTTTTGTATTCGAATTTATTTCATGTAAAAAATTGTCTTATTTCGATAATTTCTACTAATCACTGACGTCTATTCAGTTGAAAACAGTTAGCGCTGTAACGGTGTATATCGTATTAATCCCCTAACCCTAACACTAACCCTAACTAGACTGTTAACCGTAACCGTAACCGTAACCGTAACCCTAAAACTAACCCTAACTCGAGAATCCGAACTCTAAAATTGTTACACACATAGATACGCACAGCGTAATTTATTATATAAACAATATATGCGTATAAATTACGATTAAACCGGATGAAATATGTCACAGGGAATAACATTTTTATGACCGTCCAGCAGTAAACTCTATTCAGCTGAATAGACGTCAGTGATTGGTTGAAATTACAGAAATACGACAACTTTTACATGGAATAACTTGCGAATTCCTTTTTTTTTTTTTGTTAAGAAGACTAAGAGTAAAAGATGTTTTATATGACACATTCTACCAGTGTCCCAAGTTTCAAAGTGTTTCGTTAGTGTTTCGTTAAAAAAATACTGGCGCCCCCGTTTTAAAATAGATCCCATTTATGCTCTCAAAAGTAATTGAAAGTATGTAAAACCAGTTTTACATATATTTACATAAATCTCTCTCTTTCTATATATATATGCATTATACAATTTTATTAAATATTTTATACACACAGGATAAATCCATGACAAAATTTAAATAAATCTACACTCTGAGAGCCGCGTCTGTCTGTCTGTCCGTCTGTCTGTCACACTTCAGTAATAAAACAGAACAGTATTAAAAGCGGGCAAGAGGAAGGATACAGAGGAAGTGAGAGACAGAGAAAGTGAGAGAGACAGTAAATACATAGATGAGAAGAGAAGTAGATACATAGATACATTGTTACATTAAAAGCGGCAGAGAGGAGGGACACAGAGGAAGTGAAAGAGAAAGAAAGTGAGAGAGATGGTAGATTCATAGACGTAAAGAAAAGTTGGTACATAGATACATAGACTCAGATTGCAGTATTCTAACTGTGGGTGACATTGGGGACTCTTTTCTCTATCTGTTGCTCTTCCAGGAATTTATACTCCAGCAAAACATTTATGCAAGTCGCCCGACTTGCGATTAATAGCAACCAAATCTCCTTCAAATGATACCCTCCTGTTTTAGTGTATCTCAGGCAACATGGCTGGAGTTTAATAAGACAGCAGGGTAACGCCATTAGTACGATAAGAAGGAAGATGAGAGAAAATAAAATAAAATAACTATTTAAAATACAGTAAAAGCAGGAGTACAATGAGGTTTAATTTCCTGTAAAAGGTTGATGGTGATGGATAATAAAAATTCTTGAGGTTTACAGATATGAAAAGTTTAAAGGTTCGTGGATATCACAGTTTAAAAGTTAAAGGACGTGTGGAAGGTAATTCTATTTAAGGCATAACTACAGTTGTACCCCCGCCCCGATTTTGGAAGGTCATAACTTTCATAAAAATAAATATTTTTGAATGAAATTTTCTATGCATATATCGATCAATAGGAGCACATAAAATCCGAGTGGAATTTGCATCTGCATTAGATCCTGATTAGATTAATGAATAAAAAGTTTCTTTATGAAAATTTCGAAGAAAAATTCCAGGCGCAGGTGTGGCTGTGTGGTAAGAAGCTTGCTTCCCAGCCATATGATTCTAGGTTCAGTCCCACTGCGTGGCATCTTGGGCAAGTGTGCTCTACAATAGCCGCGGGCCGAGTAGAATATTTAAGTTAGCTCAAACAAGAACCATTGTAGTAAATGATTGCAACATACGTATATGAAGGTAAACAATACGGAACGGTAGCTGCTATAAGCAGCAGCGAGCAAAAAAAAAAAAAATTTTTATTGTGATTGCCCGTCGTATGAGTAAAAGATTAACTCGAACTTGAGTCATGAACGTACCGGTTAACCGAGATCCGACAAGAGTCTTACCCATTCTGGAAGAGCATGGGGGAAATTGTAGAGGCGAAATCCACCCCACAGCTCAACAGGCCTGAAATTCTTATGGAATTCTAGATACTAATTTCTCCAGAAGAAATAAATCACATTCCGATTTATTTTTCTGTTTTGGGGAAAGTGATCAGATACTGGTGTTTATAGAGGAGAAAAACTCAATTGCTTCGTGTCTGGGAATAGTAATTATCTCAAAGCCTTTTGCCTTGTGGTGAAAGCACGATGTTCTCCGCCGTTGCTACCAACTCCAAAACAAAAGTCCCTTCCTCAACCATTAGATGAAAACTCAACAACTAGCCCACATCTGCCCCGTTCCTCTGACTCAGGCTCACAAAAGCAAAGACCTCGTTAGTAGTTGAAGGCCCGTTAAAATCACAGCAAATGATCTTTGTCGGGGATAAGAGGCAAACTGAAGCACAAATAAATAGAAATTGGCCCAAATTTAATGCCATAAGACATGATGGTAGTTTAGAAAATTCGTCACAACAACAAATACCAACGTCAACATCTTCATTAGAAGAAAACCAACTTTTACAAACACTTTCACAACCACAAACAAATAAAAAAAAATCACAGAAACAAAATGAAACACTCGAACAATAAAATGACCAACAGTCACAAGCTTCATTACATCATCAACCTCACTGTTGTTCAGAAGAGTAGCATTGAGTTACTTGAGATAATAATTAATAACAAACACATCCTAACAAGTGGGGAAAGTTTTGCTGAACTCCTTCCGATAACTCCATCCGACAGAGTGCTAAACCAAACAGATACGGATATATTCGGAATTAAAACAAATTCTTCCTGAATATTTGAAGCTTTGGTAAGCACCCCACAAAAAGCTACCTAGAAAAACCTTTATCCACTCCCTGCTCAACTAAAAAGAAGGCTGTTTCACCAGACATTCACGAAGACGAAGGTAAATACGTCATTTCTTTAATCTAAATGGCTACACTTAGAGAAGGGCATGTAAATGTTCGAGACTCAGGTTCAGTTTGGAAGCATGGTCACCTGTTCAAAGATCTCAGGTCGCTTGATTTAGATGTGGCAGCTATTAGTGAAACAAGACCAGGAAGCATGCCCTTGCAGTCATTTTCGAAGACTACGAAATATTCTCATCTTGTGGTCTGTCGAGAGCGGACGGTGGCGTAGTAGTGTTATTCCGAAAATCCTTAGATCTTAAAGTAAGGAAAATCTTGGACGGCATGTTGGTGATCCTAGATGTGTACGGCAGCGCCTTTAGATTGATGGTCATGCATACCCCGGCAAGGGCTGGAAGGCCAGATTTCTTCCCATTCCTGGGAAGGCCTTGTACCTTAGTACTTAGTGGGGGACTAGAAGAGTATTTGGGAAGCACGGATAGACTGCATGGGTCTAGTACATAATAGAAAGGGGTACAAAAGCCTCGAAAACTTGCTCAGAAACTTCCAACTGTATGACAGGTATCGACTGGATTTCTTCGATGTGCCAGTGTGGATATGGAGGAACCACATCGGGTCATCTAGACTGTATCTATATCGAATTTTTACTAGGTCAGCAGATAGGGATAGCGTAGGTTGTCCTCAATTCAAATTGGTCAGCTACGCAAATACAAATTTGTGATCTCCACAGTCGATTTAGATAGGACCCGTAGACTGGCACCCGGTTACTGGAAGTTGGACGCGTCCTTTCTGGCACACGAAGACTACAGGGACCAGATTAGCAAACTAGTTAAGCGGCAGTTGACAAGGACAATCGTCAAGAACCTGTGGTAGATCACCTTGAAGAGATCGATCAGAGTAGAATCGATAGAGTTTAGCAAGGAGTTAGCATTAGGTGATACACAATAGAATGAAATAGATTTGAAGTAGATCTAGTTAGCAAATTAGAAGAGAGGATTAGTGAAGGTATCGCAACCGAGGTGCTAGCGACGAGGATGACCCTCGACCATTTCTTTGAGGCGAAACACAAATATTGCTTTGTCAGAGCTAATGCCTGTGCGCTAATCACGAAGGAACTAAAGCCTAAACAGTGAAGGTGCAACGTGACAACAAATCCACGATCAGGTCTAAGACGGATCGGGATGGGCACATGCTAGTTGATTACGAACAGATTATGCGCGGCTTTCCAATAGCACTTCGTACAGCTGTTTGAGGTCGACGATGGTGACGGATTCTATTTCGTACCTGGACGGCTAGCCGCGGATCTTTGCAGTGGATGCGAGGTTCTGCAAAAAGCTGATAACGGCCTCTGAAATGTGATGAGCAGTCAGCTATTGCACAAGTCGCGAATCACTCGGTTTGGATGGTCTGCCCTATGAATTCTATGTGTTCATGCTAGTTATGTATGACAGCCTCTTGGCAGACATCAACCGCAACTGGCAGCAGAACGAGAGCCGGAATGTGGTGACACAGCTGAGGAAGGCCGTCGACAATGGGGACATATTAGGGAATTTTCGACTCATAACTCGGCTAAATACAGTTTAAGATTTTGGCCAAGGTCTTAGCGAAAAGGTTGGCGCTTGTCGTTGGTAGTCTGGTTGATGAAGTATAAACATGTGCAATCCCGAACAAATCTATCCGCGACAACGTCCACCTTATGCGATATGGAACTAAATCTTGCTTCGGTGGAGCCCTGATAAATTTGAATCAGTCCTAGCATTCGATAGGGTAAACCATTGCTATTTGGAATCCGTCCTGAAAGCGGTTGGTTTTGGTCCCGTTTTCAGAGACTGGATCGCTGCAATGGGCTACTGCACCAGCTTAGTGGTAAAAAATAAATGGCCACCTTTCGAAACCGTTTCGCCAGCACTGCCCTTTCGTATCGCATTTCGAAAGGGATACTCCTCAACTCTTCCAACTTCTACATCGGTCAGCCACACTGCAACACCTGCGCCTTCGTACCACATAGCCATGACTGCATATGATGATTTTATCGAAGAGGGGAAAAAGATAATATTTCCCTTAAACGAACAGTTAAAAGAAGCTCTGGTGGATGTATGGGTGAGGTGGTTTTCAATGTTCCAGATATAGCACTCGTAAGTGCTCACCTCACCTTCGAAATGGAAGGGAAAGCAAGGTGACACGCTGATCAGAGGCTCCGCATATATTCCTAAAATCACATGCTGCTATTCGTGAAGAAAGATAATATATGATTTACGGCTAGGGACATTGGTTAGGGCACTATAATAATCTTTACGAGAAAATACAGGCAAATTATTAGTGTCGAAGTAACCAAAAGTGATTTATTGGTCCGGTAGAGTCTAGTTGGATATACGAATCCTGATAATCTCTTGAACACTACAGATAAGAATATGTCCCTAATCGTAGATACTGATAGAAAAGTGTTACAACCAGTGGTTCTGGGTAAGAAGAACAGCCGTTACACTTGTGGAAATTAAAGTCCCTGGGATATTTCTAAACGAGCAAGTGAAAAAGCAGATGTAGTGGGGCAGAGAGGGGTGGGAAGAGGAGAGAAAGAAGGAAAAGATAAGAGATAGTAACAAAGCAAGCAACAACAGCATCAGGATCCAGAATTTGATGTTTCCAAAACACCACTGGTCGCATCTCCAAGTATGAAGGTGCCAGAAGCCGACAACCAAGAATCTGATCAGGAAGGCAATTACCAACAAGTCGAAGATCAAGAAGCCGAAGTTCTACATCCTATTATTGCCAGCCCATTGACTGGTGATGATGTGAAATAAATGGTAGGGTAGGATGCGTTCACAATTAGGAAAAAATAAAAGAAAAAGCAATAAACTAAAACAAAAGGAGAGCAAAACATACAGAGTGGGACACTAGTAAACGGATTTCACAGTCCTGCATAAGTAACGTGTTCCTTGGTATTATGAAATATAGAAAGTATAATGCCAAGCATTCCGAGGAAGAAAAATTAGGACCGGATTTTAAGTTATTTGTATGACAGGTTGTTGTTGAAGATAACATCAATGCACAAAATAGAAATCGCTGGATACTTTTTGTCACCTCCAAAGCAGAAAATAGTCACAAAACCCACAGGAGGTGCAGAAGGTACAAGCGCATCTCTAAAAATTTTTGTGGGGTGCAAAATCAAAATTTGCGCCCGTTTACTTTTCTGAGATTTAGAAAACAGTACGTAAAACGTGATCTGTAAAAAGTTGTTTGAAGTTAGGTTTCTTCTCCAAGAACAAAAATAAATAGATAGATAGATAGATAGATAGATAGATAGACAGACAGACAGACAGACAGACAGACAGACAGACAGACAGACAGACAGACAGACAGAAAGATAGATAGATAGATAGATAAATAGATAGATAGATAGATAGATAGATAGATAAAAAAATAAGACCTTGTTTGTAAAACGTTTTGGACCTGAGTTTGCACCACTCAACAAATTTCGTTTCCAAGACCTGTGAAGTTTTGATGAATCACTGACCAATGGGCTTTCACTCATGTGTGAATTAGTTACCCTGTTTGATTTGTTTGTTTCTTTTTCAAAATTATATTCCTAATTTTATATAAACGACTATTTATTTTGTACAGCTACTTTATGTAATTTGATAATTTTTTAAACAAATTAATATATCATTTAACGTTTCTGTTTTTTTTTGTTTTTTTCTTTTTTGCTTTATTGTTGATTTGAACTTAGAGTGAAAAGAGTCTTTTATTGTTTCGTTTCAATACAATAAGGTGTTAGCCTTTGAATATGTTGGATCTTTTCGTATCAGTAAATGGGCCTTTTGGCAGAAATAAAGAATTATAATCTTTTCTTGGGTGGTGAAATGCTGAACTGTTAAAGAGTCGTGTTTCTTAAGGTTCGGAATTCAAAACATACAAAGGCCAACTTTGCCTTTCAACTTTTCGGAGTCGTTAAAATAAAATCCCAGTCAAATACTGAGATCGATGACATCAAGTAACTCCGCAAAACTCTTGGTCTTGTACCTAAATTAGAAACAAATACACAAGGTGATCAGATGGCAAAATCATTAGAGAGTCGAATAAAGGCATTTCAGTATGTGAACCGACTCTTTTCACTCCTTTCAGAGTTGATAAAATGGAGTGCCATTCAATTCCTAGTGTTGATGGTACCGACTAACATCTTTCCCTCAAAATTGGTAACCTTGTACCTGAATCCGAAAGAATTGCAATGTCATTTTTATATTTAAAAAACAAAACCAATAACCAAATGTTCATTAATAAAGCCGTTTGTAGATAATTATAAACGCAGGCGTTGCTACAGGCGTAGACGTAGATGTGTGACAGACGTGGCTGTTGCTTCCCAACCACATGGTTCCAGGTTCAGTCCCATTGTGTGGCACCTTGGGCAACTGTCTTCTACTATAGCCTCGGGCCGACCAAAAACTTGTGAGTGGATCTGGTACATGGAAACTGAAAGAAGTTCATCGTGTATATGTATATGTGCGTGTGTGTCTTTGTGTCTGTATTCGTCCTGCCACCACCGCTTGACAACCGGTGTTAGTGTGTTTACGTGTCCGTAACTTAGCGTTCCGGCAAAAGAGGCCGATAGAATAAATACGGGGCTTATAAAAAAAGAAGTAAGTACTAGGATCGATACATTCGACTAAAAATAATTCAATGCGGTGCTCCAGTATGGCCGCAGTCTAATGATTGAAAAAAGTAAAAGGTAAAAGTAAGAAGGTATATATAATAATAATAATAATAATAATAATAATAATAATAATATAGATTTAATCAAAAGATTAAATGTGGTACTTAAAATGTTTGAGGCACCAAAATTTGGTAGGGTAAAAACCAAAAACAAAATCAAGAGATTTGGTGAATAAAATTTGAAGAAAAGCAACAAACTTCATTTATTCATGTAGTGAGAACACTACATAAAATGTGCAATGAAAATGTACTCCTCAGCTGCATAATGGAATTTCATTTTAGAAAGTCATTTTGTAGATGTGTGCAAAAAACAAGAGTAAGAGAAGAAAAATTACCATTTTGACTGGGCTGCCATTCAACAGTCTAGTCTATATATATATATATATATATATATATATATATATATAGAGAGAGAGAGAGAGAGAGAGAGAGAGAGAGAGAGAGAGAGAGAGAGAGAGAGAGAGAGAAAGAGTGAGAAAGAGAGAGAGAGAGAGAGAAAGAGAGAGAGAGAGAGAGAGAAGAGAGAGAGAGAGAGAGAGAGAGAGAGAGAGAGAGAGAGAGAGAGACATGTACAAAGATAAAGTTTATTTTATTATATTGTATAATATAATTTATTATATTGTATAATGAATAACTTACTTACACATCTGTATTAATGCATATGTACACAATTAATGTTATTAATTTTATTCTTATTGTCTTCCATATCTTAATGTTTTAAAAACTGACTTTCCGCGTTTTGAAATTTTATATTGAGAGATAATTATAAATATGGAACTTTTGCTCCAAGTGTTCTTATGGCAGGGTCGAAGGTTATGGTTCATCACAGTTCTATATTGGTTGGGCTCCAGACAAACTGTTTTTTACATGTTGTTGGCACTCCGTCGCTTACGACGTCGAGGGTTCCTGCTGATCCGATCAACGGACAACCTGCTCGTGAAATTAACGTGCAAGTGGCTGAGCACTCCACAGACACTTGTACCCCTAACGTAGTTCTGGGGGATATTCAGCGTAACACAGTGTGACAAGGCTGGCCCTTTGAAATAAAGGTACAACAGAAACAGGAAGAAAAAGTGAGAGAAAGTTGTGGTGAAAGAGTACAGAAGGGTTCGCCACCATCCCCTGCCGGAGCCTCGTGGAGCTTTAGGTGTTTTCGCTCAATAAACACTCACAACGCCCGGTCTGGGAATCGAAACCGGGATCCTATGACCGCAAGTTTGCTGCCCTAAACACTGGGCCATTGAGCCTCCACGGTTTTTACATAGAGTGATATATAAGAGAAGTTATAAATAATGGTTATTACATATTTCCCTTTATTAGAGCAAATTTGACTTATAGTTGTTTGCAGTAGTCATTATAGGTACGTTACTGATAGGTTTACTCAATCAGTCTTTACTCAATCAGTCAGTTGAGAAAAATTGAACGACCTAAAAAAAATTTAGGCTATTTTCATCAGAGTCATTTCTAATTCAAATAAAGCAGAACACTGAAGAAATGGTGAGTGCATGGAGGAGGAAGGAGAAGATGGAAAGATGGAAGTAGAATAGAGAAAAGGAGGAAGGCAGGTTACAAAGGGGTGAAGAGACGAAAAGAAAAGAAAAGAAAGGATAGAGGAAGGGGTCACTTAATAGAAGGGGTGTTGGATGGCCCATACTTGGGAAAAGACAATCATAAAACAATGTTTATAGTCAGGCCAACACACATGAACATATTAGCATTGTTTTTAGATTAGATATTCTCCAAATGTTGTGTTGAAATTTGATACGGGCCATTTATACATATGGTCAACCTAAGTCTTTAATATTATGCAAAATTCTTTTGATTCTTTTAATTTTTAGTTTGCTTTAATGCTAAATTCAGAAATTTTAAACTTTACTTCATATTTTAATCCGAAATGCATTTGATGTTTAAATTTTAAAACTCATGTAATGAGGTTAAATGCAACAACTCGACTTATCTCATTTCAAACTCACATTTCTCAATCTATCATTGTTTTATATCCTAGCTAATTCCCCTACTATGCTTGATAACACCAATGACCAAATATTAAAAACTTCATATGTATAAATGTGCATGAGTGCGTTGTGTGTGTGAGTCTGCGTGTGTATACACTCACAAACATACATTCTGTGGGTGACATTTTTAACCGAGACGTTACAATCGTATCTGATTCTTCAAGTTTGTGTATATACATATATTTACTAGAATACTGACATTTATGAATGGGTTCCCCCATTGTGTTGATGTGCCATTTTCTATCATCAATAAACCTGTCGGCATTTTTGCCGACACGGATATGCTAGTAATAATATAATATACAGCGTGTCTGGGTACATGGAGTAAATAAAATCATAACATAAACAATTAAATATAAGAAATAATAATTTCTTAAAGTATGTGTTAATCTCCATGTACCCAGACTTCGTGAACACCCTGTATTTCCCACCACAGAATTCTGTGAATATTTGTACAACGAGAAGACAATAGTATATAAAACTTAATCCCTTCTGAAATTTGGTTGGAGGGAACTTGTCAATTACACCGACCTGCTAGATTGGTACCTATTTTATCGACCCCGAAAGGATGAAAGGTAAAGTCAACCTTGGTGATACTTGAACTCAGAACGTAAAGGCGAACGAAATGTAGCCAGGCATTTTGTCCGGTGTGCTAACCATTCTGCCAGCGCATTGCCTTAAATGATGTATAATATAATAATGTACATCTCACCACAGAATTCTCTGGATATTTGTACAACGAGAAAACGAAAATATATAAAACAAATAGCAAGAAAGAAAGAAAGGAAAAAAGAAAGGAAAAAAGAAAGAAAGAAAGAAAGGAAGAAAAAAAAGAAAGAAAGGAAGGAAAAAAAAGAAAGAAAGAAAGAAATGAAATCACACACTTACCGTTTCTTTTCAATACGATGTTATAATAGAATCTTTAAGAAAAAATCTGTATTTTGGGATAGATACAGTTGAAAATCAGGGATTGTCGTCTGGATATTCTCACACCAAATTCAGTGTTAAAATGTCCTGTATTGGAGATATAATCGGTGTAAAAAATTTAACCTGCTTAATGATTTGTATTAAGTAACCCAACAGTAGGGAAGTTTTTTTTTGTTTTTTTTTTCCTCAGAAGTTCAGACTAATGCATACTTTCAGAAGTTCAGATTAATCCATACTTTCATATATACATGTATACATATACGCTTATATTTGTATGTGTACGTGCTCTCCATAATGAGTATGTGCGCATGTACATTATGCTACATACGCCAGATGTTTAGAGAGAGGCATGAAATCGACGGTGGGGAATAAGACTACGGCAAAACTTCTGATTAATGTCATAATTCTCTTTAAATTTATACTAATCTTGATAGAAAATCAATATATAGAAGTGTAACACATGAAACTGACTGGGATAAATTGAAATGTAATGTAGAAAGAAGAGTCAATGAGAGTATTTTGATATCGGGGATCAGAAACAAACGGGCCTTGCCTTGAATTTTACCTTTTATTTATTTATGTATTCTCATTTACTATGTTTGTGGTCGATAAAATATCACAGGCCAACAATTTTTTTTTTTTTTTTTTTTGTTGGCAAAAAATGTGGACCCGAATTAGTTTTTTTGACACACAGAATCCGAAAATGACATCCATTTATAACTATCGTATCAACATTTTGTGATGCGGGATCTCTCTTACTCTTTTACTCTTTTACTTGTTTCAGTCATTTGACTGCGGCCATGCTGGAGCACCGCCTTTAGTCGAGAAAATTGACCCCCAGGACTTATTCTTTGTAAGCCTAGTACTTATTCTACCAGTCTCTGTTTGCCGAACCGCTAAGTTACGGGGACGTAAATACACCAGCATCTGTTGTCAAGCGATGGTGGGGAGACAAACACAGACACACAAACACACATACATACATATATATATATATATATATATATATATATATATATATATATATATATATATATATATATATATATATATACGACGAGCTTCTTTCAGTTTCCGTCTACCACATCCACTCACAAGGCTTTGGTCGGCCCGAGGCTATAGTAGAAGACACTTGCCCAAGGTGCCACGCAATGGGACTGAAACCGGAACCATGTGGTTGGTAAGCAAGCTACTTACTACACAGCCACTCCTACGCCTATAGATCTATAGAATTTCATTGTATTTTGTCGTTAAAACAACTTAAGAAGAACAAAGCATAACATAAACACATACAAACATAGGCACGATATGCAAGCATCATCATATCATATACCCAGGCCTATTCCCCATTTTTTTAGGAGGGGGTAGCCGCAGCAAGACATACACCAGGCATTCCATTCACTTCCCAGCTCAAAGTCCTGGGTATGACTATAAAGTACATCCAATAGTGGGACCCTGAGGCCATGGTTTCTGGGTTTGAGGAGTGTGGAACCACCTCTTAGTCAGTATCGATCCCAGGTCTACTCTGGCTCGGAGTGGTACCTGTAAGGGTCCCAGCTATAGATTAACTAGCAAACCCCACAGATCAGTAGAATGCAGTCACCGTATTCCATGCGTGGCGTAAGAGGCGACTAAAAAGGGTAGGAGCGAGGGGACTGGAAATCCTCTCCTCTTGGTAAATCCATATTCCTAAAATTGCTGCAAGAAAATATACAAACATAGAAATTGCTTTTTCTTCAAAACCAGAATTTCTTAAAATTCTGTTGAAAAACTAATAAAAGTCTTAAGATTTCTGCATTTCTGGGTGGACACATAGACATATGTGCAAAAAATTAAGCCCCACTCCCAATTCCAGGTCTTCAGTGAGTACTACAGATGAAGCACGGATAAACAAAGAAAATGCTTTTATACAAAAGTACAAACCAAAACTGAACATAATTTAACATATAACATACACAAATAACTATTCACACTCAACACTCATTCTGCAACTTAATATGAGGGACCTACTCAGCGAACAACCTAAACTTTAGCCACTGGACTACATACAAACGATTCCTGTCCACTCTCCCACCAGACAGATTAAATTCGGAGTGCCTTG
>NC_142932.1:51972596-52045601 GCF_046866305.1 Octopus bimaculoides | reverse complement strand
TTTTATTATTCTCAAAGACTTTTGATAATCTTTTTCTAAAAAAGTGAAACGGTTAAGTAAATAAATATTTTTTAAAAATAAGTGCATTTTCAAACCTTCTTTCATATATATTTCCACTCGTACGGTATTCCACAACTTTACTTTATTATATATATATATATATGTATATGTATATTAAATGTATATATATATATATATATATATATATTAAATGTATATATATATCTATATATATATATATATATATATATATATATATATATATATATATATATATATATATTATATATTAAATGTATATATATATATATATATTAAATGTATATATATATATATATATATATATATATAATATATATATATATATATAGAAAGACCTGTCTGCTACACCAGAATCGATACTGGTGCCATGTTAAAAGCACTCATGCTGCTGCCATTGAAAGCACCCAGTATACTCAATGGAATAGTTAGTGTTAGGAAGGGTGTCTAGCCATAGAAACTATGCCAGAACAGACAAAGGAGCCTGGTGAAACCCCTGGCCTTACCAGCTCCAGTCAAACTGTCCAACTCATGCCAGTATGGAAAACAGATTTTAAATGATGATAATTGTGAAATATATGTTGTGTGAAGTTGAACAGAGGAGTTAACTTGTTGAGAGTATCAGGTGGGAGAGTAGTTAAAGTAGAAAGAGCAAGGAGGGGAATAGCAGGTGGTTGTACCACAAATGAAGACCTTGAAAATTTCCTCAATTCCCTCTATCATACCAAAAATACTTACACAACAAGCCAACAACAGGGTGTCTACAAACATACTGAATCTGATGGAAACAGCAACCAAATCTGCCATAAACCCACCCCATTGTTTAACCAATGAGAGAATGGCAACACTGTAGATGATTTAATTGTAGATATACAAGATAGTGGTCACTGGAATGCAATATGGTTACAGGAGTGTTCAATGAGACTGACCCTCGGCTAAATAACAATAACAATCACAAAAATTTGCTGCACATATTACTGGAAAGCATATCTAACAGGATACACTCCTCACTGATGAACAATACACAATGAAAATTCCTCCATTTATTATAATTACTGAGATACAACATGTAATTGTGAATACTTGTCTAGAGATCCTTAAACCTAAAGTGGATTTTGAAAGGATATACATCCTCCTATGTCTTGGAAACTCTACTCTCTTATTTCTCTCTCTCCATTTCTCTCTCCCCTCTCTCCACCTCTCTTTGCCCAATTTGGGTATTTAATTTGCTTTATCTGCTTTTGTTTCGAACGTATATTTTTTCTTTGTCACTCTCTCTCTCTCTCTCTCTCTCTCTCTCTCTCTCTCTTTCTCTTATCATCATCGTCATTATCATCATCAACAGCAACATCCACGTTTCCAAGTGCATGAGTCAGAGAAAATTTGGTGAGATAGATGTTCTCCAGCTAGATGCCCTTTCTGTTACCAGCCCACACCTATTTCCTAACAAAGTAATATTTTCTTTCAATGCTAGACAAGTCTTACATGAAACACTGAAAATTAACAACCATACTTGTATGCCAATGATGCTCATTTACAACCATCACGTACTGTCTATACAAGGCTAAACATAAACGCACACTCTCAGTCCATACACATCATCATCATCATCAGCACCAGTGGCAGCGGCAGCAGCATTATCATCTAATGTCTGCTTTCCATGCTGGCATTAGTTGGGTGGTTTGACTAAAAACTGGTAAGCCAGGGAGCTGCATCAGGTTCCAATCTGATTTGGCATGGTTTTTATGGTAGGATGCCTTTCCTAATGCCAACCACTCTAAGAGTTTAGCAGGTACTTTTTACATGCCCCCAGCATGGGTGCCATTTATGAAATACTGGTATCACCCATGACTATGATCTCACTTGGTTTGACAGGTCTTCTCAAACATGGTGTATTGCCAAAGATCTCAGTCACTTGTCACTGCCTTCGTGAGGTCCAAAATTCGAAGGGTGCCAGTTGCGTAACACAGGTGTCACCGACAACTAAGATTTCACTTGGCTTGATGGGTCTTCTCAAGTACGACATATCACCTAATGTTTGAAGGGTTCTTTTTACATGCCCCCAGCATGGGTGCCATTTATGAAATACTGGTATCACCCATGACTATGATCTCACTTGGTTTGACAGATCTTCTCAATGATGGTATATCACCAAAGGTTTTGGTCACATTCAAAGATCATGCTTCACCACCTTCTTCCATGCCTTCCTGGGTCTCCCTCTTCCACATGTTCCCTACACCTTTAGAAATTGGCCCTTCTTTGCACCAAATGTGACAACAAAAGAGGTAGATTGATCTTTAAATGATACAAGCATGGGGACTTACATACAAGACTTCAAGTTTCTGTGTCTATTTGATAATCGTTGCACATCTTCAGCTGTTTTTATTTTTGATCCATGCCTATGACAAAATGAACTTGCCAATATTTAGATACCTCACTCATTGATTCATCACAATATTTCATTATTCTTAATCTTTATTCAACTTTGGAACAACAGAGCCTAAAGAAGGCAAGAAACCCAGATGGTGGGACATTTTTGTGTTAACTGGAATTGAACCTGGTTAACTTGGTTTTCATAATTGTCTCCTTCCTTCTTCTTTCTTCTTTCTTTCCTTCTCTTTGCCATTGACACTCCTTACAGATGCAGAGGCACACACACACACACACACACACACACACACACACATACACACACACTCACTCACACACACACACACACACACACACACACAGGCACACACACATACACACACAAAAACACACCCACTCTCTCTCTCTCACTGGACAATGATGGCAACTTTTTGAAAAATAACTTTTTTCCAAAAAATGTCCCCATCCTTAAATAGCCACCTGGTTTTGCCATTTTTAAAGGCCAAGAATCAACTTGTCATCTTCTACTGAAAGAACTACCCAGCTGTAAACACAATTTTCTTTCTTTCACTCTTCTTTCTTTCTTTCCTTCTCTTTCCCATTGACACTCCTTTCAGATACACAGGCACACACACATACACACACACACACAAACACAAACACACACACTCTCTCTCACTTTCTCCCTATTACTCATCCTCTTTTAGAATCCTATATACCTCCACCCCTACACATTCAATAATACTATAAAAAGAGACAAATCCTCTCAAGAAAAATTAAATCTGAGGAGTCTACTAGAATAGATGCAAGTGCTAATATATGATTTATAAAAACGTGTGACGTATTAATAAAAATCTGTAAATGTACAACCATCCAGATATCGGAGTACCTTATTATTTTTTCTAATATATAATTCCTCTACATCACCTCTAAACCTTCTGATATCGCAATACTACCTTCCCTCATATTTTGTATATTGTATATCTTACATACCCTAAATACATTTACTTTTTAGCTCCTACCACTTTAATTTATTAATTTGTCTTCTACTCAACAACATAACAGCATAATATTGTCTGGTTCCCTTCTAAGTACTTACCTTATCATATTTTCTTTTTAAGTTTTTTTTCCCTCTTCTCCTACAACGCCATATTGTCACGTGTCTCACATATTTTAATTCTACATGGTAATTTTAATATTTGTGGTCACAAATAAATGCCATTTTGTCACGTGATACACATCGTTTAAATTTCTTTGCCTAATGGGTAAGACCACAGTCAACAAAGAATCTTTGTTAAGTTAAGTGATGTTGTTCTTTTTCCTAATACTCTTGAACGTCTCAATCCATTTAATAGTTAATCACACTATCTTTATATATCTTTTCTTTTTCTTTATCTACAGAAATAGACGTTTTATGCCTTTAACTTGAGAGATGTTTATCATTATTATGATTATTATCATAAAACTTTGACATTTATTTATTTATTGTACTAAATTTTGCTTAAACATACAGATTTTTCTACTTTTCTTATTTTATCGCATTTTTAAATATTAGGTTACGTTTTTTGAAGTTAAATGACCTGAAGAGTGTCCTCCTTATGAGTGGTATTTATCTTGATCGCTTCATTGTAGATTGACCAGATATTTCCCCCTTTTATGTGACCATGAAACGCATGTAGTCTTTCATTCACTTTCGTTTTTTTAAAATTTACTAAACTGATTAAAATTTTAGTCTTATATTCTATAGATTTTATGGATTACAAATTTTCTCTTGGATTTTTTAGATTTTTAAACTAGTATTTTGTATAGTACACTTTTCTTGATGGTGTCTGATCTCCTTCATCGCTTGAGTTGCAACATGGTGGTTCTTCTCTAAATTATTAATATATATATATATATATATATATATATATATATATATATATATATATATATATATATATATATATGTCTGTTTTCTGTCTCTCCCCGACTATGTTTCACTTGTCTTTTCTCCTTAACCCCCTTTCTATTAATCTCACATATTTTTCTCTGAAGAGAAAAAGGGGTAGAAGTAGCGAGAGAGTGACAGATATAGAACGAGAGAGAGAGAGACATAGAGAGAGACATATAAATACAGAGAAAGCAGAGATAGTTGGATGTGGATTGAGTGGTGTATTTTTTCATGCTGTAAAAAGAATTACGGTGAAATAGACAGTACATGGATTGCTAGAAATAGGAGCCAATGCACCACCAACTCGGCTCCCCCACTACTTTGTGTTTGGAAAATAAGTGCATAGTTATCTGTGGAATGGTCAAATTAATTTAAATGACACAAAACACCTGAACTATTATCAATTTTATTCAGTATTTTCAGCTGTCAACATACAAACAAACTTTGCTTTTTATAAGTAGATAGACACAGGAATGACTGTGTCATAAGTAGCTTGCTTACCAAACACATGGTTCTGGGTTTAGTCCCATTGTGTGGCACCTTGGACAAGTGTCTTCTACTATAGCCTTGGGCCGACCAAAGCCTTGTGAATGGATTTGGTAGACAGAAACTGAAAGAAGTCCATTGTATATATACATATACATACACACACACACACACACACACACACATATATATATATATATATATATATATATATATATATATATATATATGTTTGTGTGTCTTTGTTTGTCCCCCCAACATCGCTTGACAACTGATGCTGGTGTGTTTACGTCCCCATCACTTTGCGGTTTGACAAGAGAGGTCGATAGAATAAGTACTAGGCTTACATAGAATAAGTCCTGGGTCGATTCGCTCGACCAAAGGCGGTGCTACGGCATGGCCACAGTCAAATGACTGAAACAACTAAAAGTAAAAGAAAAAAAAGATATATGAATATATAAATATATACATATGCGCATGCGCACGCGCATGCGCACGCACAGACACACACATACACACACACACACATGCAATGGGCTTCCATATAGTTTCTGTCTATCATAATCACTCACAAGCCTTTGGTAACCCTGGTGCTTATAGAAGAAGGCACTTGCCCAAGTTCCATGCAAGAGGACTTAACCCAAGACTACCAGTCTGCTGTTTAGGCTACAGATATGATTCTGTGTATAGTGGTGTGACAGAGGTGTATAGTAACTCATGTGGCCCAACAGACCTTCAGAACCAATTCTTTTTCTGAAGGTACAGATCTATGGTCACTGAAAGCATACTGAATGCTACCCAAGATGCAGTAGATATTAGTGCATGGTTGAACAGCTTGTGTTTCAACTATGAGGTCTTTAGTTCTGCTCCACTCTGCAGTACCTAGGGCAAGCATCTTCTACTGGGCCAACCAAATACTTGTGAATGGATTTCACAGACAGAAATTGAAAGAAGCCCATCATGTGTATGTGTGTGTGTGTGCGTCTGAGAGAGAGAGAGTGTGTGTGTACGTCTGCGTGTGTGTATATGAGTGTGTGTGTGTATGTCTGTGTGTGCATTTGTGTATGTGTGTGTGTATATGTCTGTATGGGTGTGTGTGCATTTGTGTATGTGTGTGTGTATATGTCTGTATGGGTGTGTGTGTGTGTACACCTGTGTGTGTGTGTGTATGTGTGTATACGAGTATGTATGTATTTGTGTGCACCCTTGTGTTGACATCATGTGATGACTGTAAACAAACATCATCATGATGCTTATAACAACTTGGAATGGTTGGGTCCATTGCAGAGCCAATATTCAAACAATGAAATTCCATGTTAAAATATCTATGAAATACTTTATTGAATACTAGTTTTCCTAATTGTTTAACTAACATCTGATTTATATATATATATATATATATATATATATATATATATTAAATGTATATATATATATATATATTAAATGTATATATATATATATATATATATATATATATATATATATATAGAAAGACCTGTCTGCTACACCAGAATCGATACTGGTGCCATGTTAAAAGCACTCATGCTGCTGCCATTGAAAGCACCCAGTATACTCAATGGAATAGTTAGTGTTAGGAAGGGTGTCTAGCCATAGAAACTATGCCAGAACAGACAAAGGAGCCTGGTGAAACCCCTGGCCTTACCAGCTCCAGTCAAACTGTCCAACTCATGCCAGTATGGAAAACAGATTTTAAATGATGATAATTGTGAAATATATGTTGTGTGAAGTTGAACAGAGGAGTTAACTTGTTGAGAGTATCAGGTGGGAGAGTAGTTAAAGTAGAAAGAGCAAGGAGGGGAATAGCAGGCGGTTGTACCACAAATGAAGACCTTGAAAATTTCCTCGATTCCCTCTATCATACCAAAAATACTTACACAACAAGCCAACAACAGGGTGTCTACAAACATACTGAATCTGATGGAAACAGCAACCAAATCTGCCATAAACCCCACCCCATTGTTTAACCAATGAGAGAATGGCAACACTGTAGATGATTTAATTGTAGATATACAAGATAGTGGTCACTGGAATGCAATATGGTTACAGGAGTGTTCAATTGAGACTGACCCTCGGCTAAATAACAATAACAATCACAAAAATTTGCTGCACATATTACTGGAAAGCATATCTAACAGGATACACTCCTCACTGATGAACAATACACAATGAAAATTCCTCCATTTATTATAATTACTGAGATACAACATGTAATTGTGAATACTTGTCTGGAGATCCTTAAACCTAAAGTGGATTTTGAAAGGATATACATCCTCCTATGTCTTGGAAACTCTACTCTCTTATTTCTCTCTCTCCATTTCTCTCTCCCCTCTCTCCACCTCTCTTTGCCCAATTTGGGTATTTAATTTGCTTTATCTGCTTTTGTTTCGAACGTATATTTTTTCTTTGTCACTCTCTCTCTCTCTCTCTCTCTCTCTCTCTCTCTCTCTCTCTCTCTCTCTCACTCTCTCTTATCATCATCGTCATTATCATCATCAACAGCAACATCCACGTTTCCAAGTGCATGAGTCAGAGAAAATTTGGTGAGATAGATGTTCTCCAGCTAGATGCCCTTTCTGTTACCAGCCCACACCTATTTCCTAACAAAGTAATATTTTCTTTCAATGCTAGACAAGTCTTACATGAAACACTGAAAATTAACAACCATACTTGTATGCCAATGATGCTCATTTACAACCATCACGTACTGTCTATACAAGGCTAAACATAAACGCACACTCTCAGTACATACACATCATCATCATCATCAGCCCCAGTGGCAGCGGCAGCAGCGGTAGCAGCAGCAGCATTATCATCTAATGTCTGCTTTCCATGCTGGCATTAGTTGGGTGGTTTGACTAAAAACTGGTAAGCCAGGGAGCTGCATCAGGTTCCAATCTGATTTGGCATGGTTTTTATGGTAGGATGCCTTTCCTAATGCCAACCACTCTAAGAGTTTAGCAGGTACTTTTTACATGCCCCCAGCATGGGTGCCATTTATGAAATACTGGTATCACCCATGACTATGATCTCACTTGGTTTGACAGGTCTTCTCAAACATGGTGTATTGCCAAAGATCTCAGTCACTTGTCACTGCCTTCGTGAGGCCCAAAATTCGAAGGGTGCCAGTTGCGTAACACAGGTGTCACCGACAACTAAGATTTCACTTGGCTTGATGGGTCTTCTCAAGTACGACATATCACCTAATGTTTGAAGGGTTCTTTTTATGTGCCACCAGCATGGGTGCCAGTTATGCAACACTGGCATTATCCATGACTATGATCTCACTTGGTTTGACAGGTCTTCTCAATGATGGTATATCACCAAAGGTTTTGGTCACATTCAAAGATCATGCTTCACCACCTCCTTCCATGCCTTCCTGGGTCTCCCTCTTCCACATGTTCCCTACACCTTTAGAGATTGGCACTTCTTTGCACCAAATGTGACAACAAAAGAGGTAGATTGATCTTTAAATGATACAAGCATGGGGACTTACATACAAGACTTCAAGTTTCTGTGTCTATTTGATAATCGTTGCACATCTTCAGCTGTTTTTATTTTTGATCCATGCCTATGACAAAATGAACTTGCCAATATTTAGATACCTCACTCATTGATTCATCACAATATTTCATTATTCTTAATCTTTATTCAACTTTGGAACAACAGAGCCTAAAGAAGGCAAGAAACCCAGATGGTGGGACATTTTTGTGTTAACTGGAATTGAACCTGGTTAACTTGGTTTTCATAATTGTCTCCTTCCTTCTTCTTTCTTCCCTTCTCTTTGCCATTGACACTCCTTTCAGATGCAGAGGCACACACACACACACACACACACACACACATACACACACACTCGCTCACACACACACACACACACACACAGAGGCACACACACAAAAACACACCCACTCTCTCTCTCTCACTGGACAATGATGGCAACTTTTTGAAAAATAACTTTTTTCCAAAAAATGTCCCCATCCTTAAATAGCCACCTGGTTTTGCCATTTTTAAAGGCCAAGAATCAACTTGTCATCTTCTACTGAAAGAACTACCCACCTGTAAACACAATTTTCTTTCTTTCACTCTTCCTTCTTTCTTTCTTTCCTTCTCTTTCCCATTGACACTCCTTTCAGATACACAGGCACACACACATACACACACACACACACAAACACAAACACACACACTCTCTCTCACTTTCTCCCTATTACTCATCCTCTTTTAGAATCCTATATACCTCCACCCCTACACATTCAATAATACTATAAAAAGAGACAAATCCGCTCAAGAAAAATTAAATCTGAGGAGTCTACTAGAATAGATGCAAGTGCTAATATATGATTTATATAAACGTGTGACGTATTAATAAAAATCTGTAAATGTACAACCATCCAGATATCGGAGTACCTTATTATTTTTTCTAATATATAATTCCTCTACATCACCTCTAAACCTTCTGATATCGCAATACTACCTTCCCTCATATTTTGTATATTGTATATCTTACATACCCTAAATACATTTACTTTTTAGCTCCTACCACTTTAATTTATTAATTTGTCTTCTACTCAACAACATAACAGCATAATATTGTCTGGTTCCCTTCTAAGTACTTACCTTATCATATTTTCTTTTTAAGTTTTTTTTCCCTCTTCTCCTACAACGCCATATTGTCACGTGTCTCACATATTTTAATTCTACATGGTAATTTTAATATTTGTGGTCACAAATAAATGCCATTTTGTCACGTGATACACATCGTTTAAATTTCTTTGCCTAATGGGTAAGACCACAGTCAACAAAGAATCTTTGTTAAGTTAAGTGATGTTGTTCTTTTTCCTAATACTCTTGAACGTCTCAATCCATTTAATAGTTAATCATACTATCTTTATATATGTTTTCTTTTTCCTTATCTACAGAAATAGACGTTTTATGCCTTTAACTTGACAGATGTTTATCATTATTATGATTATTATCATAAAACCTTGACATTTATTTATTTATTGTACTAAATTTTGCTTAAACATACAGATTTTTCTACTTTTCTTATTTTATCGCATTTTTAAATATTAGGTTACGTTTTTTGAAGTTAAATGACCTGAAGAGTGTCCTCCTTATGAGTGGTATTTATCTTGATCGCTTCATTGTAGATTGACCAGATATTTCCCCCTTTTATGTGACCATGAAACACGTGTAGTCTTTCATTCACTTTCGTTTTTTTTAAATTTACTAAACTGATTAAAATTTTTAGTCTTATATTCTATAGATTTTATGGATTACAAATTTTCTCTTGGATTTTTTAGATTTTTAAACTAGTATTTTGTATAGTACACTTTTCTTGATGGTGTCTGATCTCCTTCATCGCTTGAGTTGCAACATGGTGGTTCTTCTCTAAATTATTAATATATATATATATATATATATATATATATATATATGTCTGTTTTCTGTCTCTCCCCGACTATGTTTCACTTGTCTTTTCTCCTTAACCCCCTTTCTATTAATCTCACATATTTTTCTCTGAAGAGAAAAAGGGGTAGAAGTAGCGAGAGAGTGACAGATATAGAACGAGAGAGAGAGAGACATAGAGAGAGACATATAGATACAGAGAAAGCAGAGATAGTTGGATGTGGATTGAGTGGTGTATTTTTTCATGCTGTAAAAAGAATTACGGTGAAATAGACAGTACATGGATTGCTAGAAATAGGAGCCAATGCACCACCAACTCGGCTCCCCCACTACTTTGTGTTTGGAAAATAAGTGCATAGTTATCTGTGGAATGGTCAAATAAATTTAAATGACACAAAACACCTGAACTATTATCAATTTTATTCACTATTTTCAGCTGTCAACATACAAACAAACAAACTTTGCTTTTTATAAGTAGATAGACACAGGAATGACTGTGTCGTAAGTAGCTTGCTTACCAAACACATGGTTCTGGGTTTAGTCCCATTGTGTGGCACCTTGGACAAGTGTCTTCTACTATAGCCTTGGGCCGACCAAAGCCTTGTGAATGGATTTGGTAGACAGAAACTGAAAGAAGTCCATTGTATATATACATATACATATACACACACACACACACACACACACACACACACACAAACACACACATATATATATATATATATATATATATATATATATATATATATATGTTTGTGTGTCTTTGTTTGTTCCCCCAACATCGCTTGACAACTGATGCTGGTGTGTTTACGTCCCCATCACTTTGCGGTTTGACAAGAGAGGTCGATAGAATAAGTACTAGGCTTACATAGAATAAGTCCTGGGTCGATTCGCTCGACCAAAGGCGGTGCTAGGGCATGGCCACAGTCAAATGACTGAAACAACTAAAAGTAAAAGAAAAAAAAGATATATGAATATATAAATATATACATATGCGCATGCGCACGCGCATGCGCACGCACAGACACACACATACACACACACACACATGCAATGGGCTTCCATATAGTTTCTGTCTATCATAATCACTCTCAAGCCTTTGGTAACCCTGGTGCTTATAGAAGAAGGCACTTGCCCAAGTTCCATGCAAGAGGACTTAACCCAAGACTACCAGTCTGCTGTTTAGGCTACAGATATGATTCTGTGTATAGTGGTGTGACAGAGGTGTATAGTAACTCATGTGGCCCAACAGACCTTCAGAACCAATTCTTTTACTGAAGGTACAGATCTATGGTTACTGAAAGCATACTGAATGCTACCCAAGATGCAGTAGATATTAGTGCATGGTTGAACAGCTTGTGTTTCAACTATGAGGTCTTTAGTTCTGTTCCACTCTGCAGTACCTAGGGCAAGCATCTTCTACTGGGCCAACCAAATACTTGTGAATGGATTTCACAGACAGAAATTGAAAGAAGCCCATCATGTGTATGTGTGTGTGTGTGTGCGTCTGAGAGAGAGAGTGTGTGTGTACGTCTGCGTGTATGTATATGAGTGTGTGTGTGTATGTCTGTGTGTGCATTTGTGTATGTGTGTGTGTATATGTCTGTATGGGTGTGTGTGCATTTGTGTATGTGTGTATGTATATGTCTGTATGGGTGTGTGTGTGTGTACACCTGTGTGTGTGTGTGTATGTGTGTATACGAGTATGTATGTATTTGTGTGCACCCTTGTGTTGACATCATGTGATGACTGTAAACAAACATCATCATCATGCTTATAACAACTTGGAATGGTTGGTTCCATTGCAGAGCCAATATTCAAACAATGAAATTCCATGTTAAAATATCTATGAAATACTTTATTGAATACTAGTTTTCCTAATTGTTTAATTAACATCTGATTTATATATATATATATATATATATATATATATATATATATATACATACATACATACATACATACACATATATATGTATATGCATATATATATACATATATACATATATATATATATAAATCTTTAGTTCAATATATTCAATGAGAATATTATATTCTGAATTTATATTGAGTGTTCTATTGTATCAAAGTATTAATACTATTAAAGTATTTATGTGTTTAATACGGGCGATTGTATATATATTTTATAATATATTATTATTAATATCAGGAAATCAATATTAGAAAATTCCTCAGAAATGTATATACATGTGTAGAATAATTGTTGTATTAAAACTATATGCAAAAATATATGTAAATATGTGTAAGTATAAATATATACTATAATAATAATAAATATGTCAGTTTAAAAATTTTGAATTAAGTTTTAAAGCATCCTACGATCGTTTCACAAAAGCGCTGTCCTAATAATGGGATCCTATATTGATAAGCATTTATAGACAACTCTTCTCCTCTTCAGAGATATAAATTATTTTGAATTTTGTATAATTTATCAAATGGTATTTTTTTTTTTTAAATATGAAGTAATATTATAAAAAGGTGTTTGTTTGAAATATAAATTAAATACTAAAATTTAAAAATACTGCTTTGCATTTTGGTAAGTACACTTTAGTATGAGAATTTAATCCATATCTTCTTCCTTGGATGGTCTTCTGTAATAAACTATATTAGTTATGTGTAAAATCCATTATATTATCCTGTATTCCAAATATAGTTCATAGACTTAGATAATATAGAATAATGGAATCCTTTATTGATAATCATTTATAGGTAACTTTTCTGCTCTTCAGAAATATCAAATGTGAAATTTGTAAATTTAACGAATGGTAGTTTATTAAAAAAAATTTTATGTAGTAATATGGGAAAATGTTGTTTGTTTGAAATATAAATTAAAATTTACTGCTTTTGATTTTTGGTAAATAGACCTTAGTATGAAAATTTTGAAATTCATATATGCCTCTTTGGTCATTTTTCTGTAGTAATCCATAATAGTTATGTATAAAATCCTGAGTACTCAGGATATATATATATATATATATATATATAAACCTTATTTTGTTTACTATTTGCCATAGTTATAATTTGTACTTGTAAAGTGTGTATTAATTAGTACGACAATATTTTTAGTGAATATTATATATTAGTAATTAAATGATACAATGATTTTTATAAAATGAATAATTTAAATATTTTAATTAATTTATTTAATGTAAATATATTAATTTATAGTATTTTAGCTTCATTCGTGTATATTATCTAATTTGTGTATTTTAGTTTTAATTTACTAGACTTTAAAATTATTTTGAATTTAAAATTTTCCAGTAAATGTTTATAATACAGTTAATTTTTCTTATGATTACAGCTAAAATACATTTTGCTTTTTTAAAAAAAAACTTAAATGCATATTTATATATCTCTTTATTCTATTACTTTTATTTACGCAATATTTTCACATGACTTAATTCTAATAAACGTTAAGTTAAAAGTATAATGTTTAAAATTCTAGTTTAAACTAAAGCTTGGATAAGATAAATATTGCATTTATTTTTAGTCATATTGTTAAATGTTTTTCTTTTATTTATTGGTAAAATAAGCATTTTTATATAAATTCATTTGATAATTATTGTTAGTCAATATATATACATTGATTTTATTATTATTATTGTATTTTGACCTAACGATTAGCTATATTTTTGAATAGAATTGATTTTCGATCAATTTATTTTGAATCGATTTGATTTTTTATTTGATTTTTTAATTATTTTATTTTCTATTTGAAAATATGGTTATGAAACACGTGTAGTCATTTTTACTATTTTAATATTTATTACTTTGTACTTTTTTGATTTTTATTATAGGACTTTTTAGTGTATTTACTTATTAAATCTTTCTATATGTGATTGTAGATTTTCATGGATGAATTAAATAATTGTGGTTTCTTTCTCTAAATTATATATTTTATATATCATATATTGGGAAATTTAATTTAATTTTGATAAATTAAATTGAATTTTTCCCTGTAAATTTGGAATTTTTCCCTAATATTATTATCATAATTATATATATATATATATATATATATATATATATATATATATATATATATATAAACACACACATATATATATATATATGTATGCATATATAACCATGTTTAGAAAAACATAAATCCAGAGAAGAAGCACACTCTAAGGAGTAGAGCAGTCTATATTTCTTCCTGGTGAAGGCCAGTTTATGGTTTATGGGGTTACCCTGGGTTTCCTGTCCAGAAAGAGTTTAACTTTATGGTGTATCTTCAGATGCCAAGACCTGTTGGCCAATGACCTCTTTAAAATATAGAGGGCGAAAGTCTGCATTATCTTCCTTTGCTAATCAATCAGCTACATAAATGGGATGAAACGCTGCAAGCTATACATAGCCGAACTCACAAGAATCTTAAGGGACTCTCTCTAAATTCCAGAACGGAGATTTTCAGGCCATGTCTACATTTTAGGAGATTTCTGCTGGCCTTTTGACAACCAGTGGAAGTTGATGGCTAATGGGAGAGGAAGATAATCCCCTATTCTTTACCCTTATAGGTAATTGATAGCAACATGGTGGGAAGTTGATAGCCATTAGCAAAGGAAGATAATGTAGACTTCCCCCTTCATATTTTAAAGATGTCATAAGCCAACAGGTCTCGGGGTCTGAAGATATGCCATAAAGTTAAACCCTTTATGGATGGCACACCCAGAGTAACCCCATAAACTGGCCTTCCCCAGAAAATATAAAAAAATATATATACGTATGGGGAACCACTTTTAAGGGTTTAGTTGAACACATCAACCCCAGTACTTATTTTTAAGCCTGGTACTTATTCTGTCAGTCTTTTTTGCTGAAATGCTAAGTTATAGGAACATAGACAAACCAGTACCAGTTGCCAGGAATAATGGTGAGGGGATACAAATGCAAAGACTCAAATGCACACAAACACACACACACACGCATATATATATATATATATATATATATATGTATGTATGTATATATATATGTATATATATATATATATATATATATATATATATATATATATATATATATATATATATATATATATATATATAGGTTATGAGCAATAGTGGTGTTAATTAGACCCAAAGGTTTCAGGTAATGCTGAGTAAGTGCTATGGATTGACCATAGTTAAGCTCCAGGTTTGGTGATTATGTGGATTAGGGGTCCAACGTAGGTCATATATCAGCGTGTGAATATAAGGATTTACTTTTCATAATGAGATATAAAACCAAAGCTGTGTACATTATAGAACATTTATAAATTGAAGGTCTTACAGCTGTTTCCAGGATATTTGTTGTATCCATTCATCGGAAACGGTGTGAGAGGATGGTTAAGCAATAGTTAGTTTAGATAAGATTGGAAATAAAGAGTGAATGTAGGGACATTGTATTTGTAAATCCATTGTTTAGGCAGAATGGTATGCATATAAGATTTCAATACCTTGTGAGTAAAATCCAATTGTCTTTAAGATTGGTCAATGCATTTGTAAATCCATTATCAAGATTCCAATACCCTATGAGTAAAATCCAACAGTCTTTGAAATTGGTCATTCCAAATAGAGGGTTTATACACAGTGCTATTGAATCAAGGGTTCTGTTTAAAGTGACACTGTCTCCGATGAAGGGATATAATAAATATCCTGGAAACAGCTGTAAGACCTATTTATAAATATTCTATATAATACACAGCCTTAGTTTTTATCTCATTACGAAAAGTAAATCCTTATATATATATATATATATATACATACACACACACACATATACATACATACATACATACATACATACATACATACATACATACATACATACATACATACATACATACATATATATGGTATATTTATATAAGCTTAAAGTTTATGGCAATCACTGTGCAATGGCTAAGGAAAGTAGTCTAATAAAGGGGCATATAAGCCCTTGACAGAATAAAGAAGGATTTCCGCCGAAGAAGAAGAAGAAGAAGAAGAAGAAGAAGAATGTTGGAGTGATATGACGGTAGCAGGATGTTGATGGAATCTATTTAAATGGTCAATGAACTAAAAGTGACTTATTGTGGATGACAGTAGTAGTAATTTAATTGTTTTTCATTCTTTACTCTAAGTTGAAAAAATCACAATGTCTGAAACCGGTACTAAAATGTTCTTTATGATAGAATTATTTTAGCATTTTCTACCTTGTCTTATTTTCCCTATATATGTATATATATATATATATATATATATATAAATACCCAAATGGACATAATGATTATTTAAGAAATCTAGCCATTAAAATAAAAGAAATGTGAAATATGGAAGGTATTATAGTACAATCAGATAAAACTAGGAACCTGTATAAACTAGATGTTAAATTATATGATAACCTATTAGAGAAAGAATTAATAAAAAAAAATATAAAATTGTTCCAGAAAATACTCTTTATTCTATAAACAAGGCCTCTAAATTAATAATGATGAAATATGAATTAGATAGTAAAACTGAACCTTATGTACCTATGCACCCTAGAATTATTTTGAAAGGCAATAAGAATAATTTTTATTCTGACCCTAAAGTTAGGCTTATTTGTCCTTGCAAATCAGATCTAGGTAAATTAAGATCATATATTGATCTAGGTAAATTAAGATAAATATATTGATAGATTAAATGATATTAATTACCTTAAACTATGGAATAGTACTATAGATACTTTAATATGGCTTAATTATATTAAAGATAAAAATAGATATAAATTTATTCAAATAGATATAGATAATTATTATTCTTCGATTAATGAGATTGTGCTTAATAAGGCCCTAATTTATGCAATGAAGAAGGTAGGTATGATTCATGATAAAGTTAATGTAGTTAAAATGGTTAGGAAATTGTTAAGTATAATAATAAATTGTGGGCTAGGAAGGATACTAGGGACTATTTTGATATACCAATGGGGGCACCCGATTCTGCACAGGTAACTGATTTAGTAGGTATATATTTATTATCAGAACTTCAATTGGAAAACTTAAAATTGGAAGGTGGTGTATATAGGGATGACCTTTTATTACTAAGGATTGCACCAATAGAACACTAGAATTATATAAGAAGAAACTATATAGTTTTTTTAAAAGAAATGGATTAACAATTACTATATATAATGAGAACTACAATGTTAATTATTTAGGTGCTAATTTTAATTTAATAACAGATAAAATCCAACCATTCCATAAATTTAATGAAAACATTAGATATATTAATGCTAATAGTAATTATCCACCCTTAATTAAGAAATCGTTAACATATAATATAGGTAAGAGAATATCGTTACTTTCTTATAATTTTGAGATTTTCCAAAAACATATACCTTATTATAATGAAGTCCTTCGTGAGGCGGGATATAATAATAAAATAAAATTCTTTAATAATTCGAAATATAATTATAATATCAAAGATTATAATATTAATGATTTATTTATTTTCTATAATAATAAACATAACATTAAGAATTATGATAAGGTTTACTTAGGTAATAATGGTAAGAATAATAGGTATTATAATAAAAAACATAAACATAATTATAATGGACAAAATAATAAGATTAAATGTAATTCATTTAATGATAATGATAAATTTAATAATATAAATAATAAATATAATAATATCAATAATAAGAACAAAATTTGGCTAATTATTCCTTACAGCGTTCAAGTTAAAACTAACATTATTAAAGAGATTTTAAATCATCATCATCATCATCATCATCGTTTAACGTCCGCTTTCCATGCTAGCATGGGTTGGACGATTTGACTGAGGACTGGTGAAACCGGATGGCAACACCAGGCTCCAGTCTAATTTGGCAGAGTTTCTACAGCTGGATGCCCTTCCTAACGCCAACCACTCAGAGAGTGTAGTGGGTGCTTTTACGTGTCACCCGCACGAAAACGGCCACGCTCGAAATGGTGTCTTTTATGTGCCACCCGCACAAGCCAGTCCAGGGGCACTGGCAACGATCTCGCTCGAAAATCCTACAGGAGCCAGTCAGGCGGTACTGGCAACGGCCACGCTCAAAATGGTGCATCTCATGTGCCAACCGCACAAGAACCAGTCCAGGGGCACTGGCAACGATCTTACTTGGCTTGCCGGGTCTTCTCACGCACAGCCCATTTCCAAAGGTCTCGGTCCGTAGTCATCGTCTCGGTGAGGCCCAATGTACGAAGGTCTTGCCTCACCACCTCAGCCCAGGTCTTCCTGGGCCTACCTCTTCCACGGGTTCCCTCAACTGTTAGGGTGTGGCACTTTTTCACGCAGCTATCCTCCTCCATTCTCACCACATGTCCATACCAGCGCAATCGTCTCTCTTGCACGCCACAACTGATGCTTCTAATGTTCAGCTTTTCTCTCAAGATACTTACACTCTGACGGGTATTCACATTGACATTACACATCCAACGGAGCATACTGGCTTCATTCCTTGCGAGCTTACGTATGTCCTCAGCAGTTACAGCCCATGTTTCACTGCCATGTAGCATGGTTGTTCGTACGCATGCGTCATACAGTCTGCCTTTTACTCTGAGTGAGAGTCCCTTTGTCGCCAGCAGGGGTAAGAGCTCTCTAAACTTTGCCCAGGCTATTCTTATTCTAGCAGCTACACTTTCAGCGCACCCACCCCCACTACTAACTTGGTCGCCCAGATAGCGGAAGCTATCGACTACCTCTAGTTTTTCACCCTGGAATGAGATAGAAGTTGTTTCCTGTTTGTTTGCAGTCTTTATTGCACCTGAACATCTGCCACAAACAAAAACTAACTTGCTAGTTAACCTGCCTTTGATGTTGCTGCACCTCTTATGTGTCCATAGCTTGCACCGGGTACATCTTATAGAGTTACTACCTACTCCTTTTCTACATACTGAGCAGGGCCATCTACCTGAAGGGGTTTGTGTTTTATCTACCTTCCTACTTATTAGGATTTTGGTTTTAGCTAGGTTGACTCTAAGGCCCTTCAATTCTAGACCTTGCTTCCACACCTGAAACTTCTCCTCTAGTTCTGATAGTGACTCCGCAATTAGGGCAAGGTCATCAGCATAGAGGAGCTCCCAGGGGCAACCTGTCTTGAACTCCTCTGTGATTGCCTGGAGGACTATGGTAAATAATAGGGGGCTGAGGACGGAACCTTGGTGGACCCCTACCTCTACCCGGAATTCATTGCTGTACTCATTTCCAACCCTCACCTTACTGGCAGCATCTCTGTACATGGCTCGCACAGCTCTCACTAACCATTCTTCTATCCCAAGTTTCCTCATTGACCACCAGATAAGGGATCGGGGGACCCTGTCAAAGGCTTTCTCCATGTCAACGAAAGTCAGGTACAGAGGTTTATCCTTAGCTAGGTATTTCTCTTGCAACTGTCTCACTAGAAATAAGGCATCAGTAGTGCTTTTACCTGGCACGAACCCAAACTGCATCTCATCTAAATTGATTCGCTCCCTAATTAGTTGGGCTATGACCCTCTCTGTAACTTTCATAACCTGATCTAACAGCTTGATGCCTCTGTAATTATTTGTATCTAAAGCGTCCCCTTTACCTTTGTAGCAGTTGACTATGATGCTGCTACACCAGTCATAGGGTATGACTCCTTCGTGTATCACCTGGTTCGTAATACGGGTGACTAGGCTATAGCCAACACTGCCAGATATTTTGAGCATCTCTGCAGTGATTCCTGATGGGCCGGGGGCTTTCCCGGTCTTCATACTCTTAATTGCTTTATCTACCCTGGTACTATCAACTCGGATAGCTGGTCCCTCTATTGGGTCGACATAAGGCAGGCTCTCTTTCTCCCATTCATTCTCTTTATTAAGCAATCTATCGTAGTGGCATCTCCAGACCTCTTTCTTTGCATCCTCATTTAATGCAAGCGTACCATCATCCATGCGAACACATTTCTCTCCTACAACATCACTATTCTCTCTCCTACACTGTCTTGCAACACGAAATACCTCGAGTCTTTGGTCCTCACGGCGCAGAACATTGGCAAATCTTTCCTTATCTGCTTCCCCTCTGGCTAAATAAACCTGTCGCCTAGCCTCCCTTCTGGCACATTGGTACAATTCCCTGCTACCACCGTTCTTCCAGTCCTTCCAAGCCTGTTTCTTTTGTCTAATAGCCCTGTCTACCTCCTTGTTCCACCACCACGTTACTCTGGGTTGGGAGGGGACCTTACACCACCCACAAATCTGGTCGGTGGCTTTCAACAGGTTGTCCCGCAGAAATCTCCAATTGTCTTCCACGTTGTATGATGCTATATCCCCTTCTATTTCGTTAAATGCTTCAAGTAACTTGTCTCTAAGTCTCTGTCCGTTTGCAGGGTCTTTAAGCTTCCACACCCTTCTTCTCCAAGCCTGTCTAATTCTGGGCACCCATTTTGCCTTGATCCCAAAGTCGCTAACTACTAACCTATGTTGTGGGGTACATTCTTCGCCAGGGTAGGTTTTGGCATTTATAAGCCGCCCTCTTTCCCTATTTCTGGCGAGGATGTAGTCGATTTGGCTAGAGTGTCTGCCGGAGCGGTAGGTGACTAGGTGACTGGCAGGTTTCCTGAAGTTGGTATTGCAGACCATAAGATTGGTTGCATCACAGAACTCCAGCAGTCTGGTTCCCTCCTCGTTGCGGGAACCGAAGCCATAGCCTCCATGTATGCCATGGAAGCCCCCAGCACGACGTCCGACATGACCGTTGAAGTCTCCAGCCACAAAGAGAAGGTCCCTGTCACTCGTCGACGAGGTAGTTTGCAAGAGGGTGTCATAGAATTGGTCTTTCAGACCATCTGGTAGCCCAGGTTGAGGTGCATAGGCTGAGATGACAGTAGCTAATCTATGATGAAGCACTAGTCTGATCTTAAGTACTCTGTCACTTACTCTAACGACCTCGATTACCTTATCCACCCATTTCTCCGCTAGAAGTATTCCTACGCCCCCGACCCCGTCAGTGTTCCCTGCCCAGAAAATCTTGTACCTGTGTTCTTTGCCTGTGAGGAACCTTGCAGAACCTCCTCTCCATCTTACTTCCTGGATGCAGCACATATCTACGCATCTCCGTTCAAGCATCTCAACAATTTCACCAGATCTACCTTTCAGCGTGCCGACGTTGAGAGTGCCAATCCGAACAGTATGGGTGTTGGGGGTGTGGGCCTGTAGCCTGGGAAGGGGAAAAGCAGTGTCGTGTACCTGAAAAGAAAACTTGCAATTGGAAGAATTCATAAGCAAAACAGTACCTACAACCTGCAAATAATTGATATATTCCTTAGAGATAATAAAAAATATATTTTTTCTAGTAATAATTTGAGAGTTGGTTATTCTACTACTAATAATGTTGGTAACATTATTTCTTATTTTAATAGATTTAACTTAAATAAGTTTTACAAATATAAATTAAATACTTTTTCTAATAATAATAATAAGGACCAGGATATAATTAATTGTACATGTAGAGATAAGACCAAATGTAAAATTCACATCTAACGCGAAGTTAGATGTGAATGAGAAACAAAATAATAATTTTTTCATCATCTTGGCCTAACAGCTCTTACCATTTGTTTTCACTGTTCTGTCTTGTTTTTACTCTCTTTTACTGTCTTGTTCTCACTGTCCTGTTCTTGTTTACACTTTCACCCTCCACAAAAAATTCCAAATTTAATTAATTTGCTTTGCGAGAAGGACTGTTCCAATGAAGTCGCGTATTGTCCTTGCCTTTGAAATGTGGAGTACATGGAACAGGGACAACAGAAGATAGCAAATATTCTTTATGTTGCATGTCTTGTTTCTCATTGTATTTAATATTTTTTGTGATGTCCTGTCCCCATATATGCATGTATGTATACATATAGATGTAGGTATGTACATATATGTATGGATATATGCATATATTTATATATATATATATATATATATATATATATATATATGGCATGTAAAAGCACCCACTACACTCTCAGAGTGGTTGGCGTTAGGAAGGGCATCCAGCTGTAGAAACTCTGCCAGATGAGATTGGAGCCTGGTGCAGCCTTCTGGCTTGCTAGTCCTCAGTCAAATTGTCCAACCCATGCTAGCATGGAAAGCGGACGTTAAACGATGATGATGATGATGATGATGATATATATATCTTCCTCCTGTTCTGGCCACTAACCCTAACCCTCTCTACCTTACTCTGTCTCTCTCGATCTCACTCTCTCTCTCTCCTTCTCTCTCTCTCCTTCTCTCTCTCTCCTTCTCTCTCTCTCCTTCTCTCTCTCTCCTTCTCTCTCTCTCCTTCTCTATCTCTCCTTCTCCCTCTTTCGATTACCCCTCGCTTCACCAGGACTATAAACTAACGCATGGACCCCGATTCTCCCACTTGATCTTAATACCTTTGCATCACTATGCTTATGCTGAAGAAGAAGAAGAAGAAGAAGAAGCAGAAGGGGAAAGAGGAGAGAGAATAATTAGGGAATCTCCTCTTTCTCCTTCTTCTTCTTCTTTTCCACCACCTCCTTCCTTACTTTACTACTATTGTGGTTTAGAATAACACCTACACAAATTTTATAAACAATACATTCAAAAGAGATGTTTCAAGAATTCAATCACTACTACCATCCACAACAAGTCACTTTCAGGGCACTTGACCATTTAACATCCTACTACTACCATGGCACTCCCGCATTCTCCTCCTCCTCTTTGTTCTTCTTGCCAAGAATTCACAATGACCTCGAACTCACAAGAGTAAACAAGTGATACAGAGACAGGCAGAAACAGGGAAAATGCCCCTTGTATTTGAATACTGTGCAAACATTCTTTTAAAAAACTTTTTATCTAATTTTTCCAAAATTTAATTATTTTCCATACTTACAGTTGAAAAAGTCTCAATGACTGAAACTGGTACTGAAATGTTTTTTTATAGAATTCTTTTAGCATTTTCTACCTTGACTTTTTCCATACTTATATATATATATATATATATATATATATATAAGTATGTTTCTGCCTGTCTCTTTGAACCATCAACACATGAACTGTGGAACTAGCATGAAGTACTTCATATACTCAGAACACTACTATTTATATGTAGTGGTCCATTCCATTCTTGCCAGGGAACATTGTACTCTCGCACAACACCACCCTAAAAACAAAACATATTACTAAATAACTGCAATTATTTTATTTATTTTGAAACATAAGAAAGACAACTCCCGATGTGTTTTCAGTTTAATTGAAGCTTATCAGCTAAGTTTGGATTTCACTTTAATTATAATGAGGGGAGAATCACATGATAAATGTAATGCAATCGTACTCCTCTATGCCAACCAGTGTACATTGTACATTTACTTAATAGTACTCCTTTCACTAGTTTAGCGAGTACAATTAAGTTGCTTTCCTGATGAGACCATAATGATATTGAAACATGTCTGCAGTTTAATTATTCTTGTCAAATAATTAAAACATATTCAGCCATTCTTTTACTTGTTTCTGTCATATGACTGTGGCCATGCTGGAGCAGTGCCTTTAGTTGAACAAATTGACCCCAAAACTTATTCTTTGTAAGCCTAGTACTTATTCCATTGGTATATTTTGCCGAACCACTAAGTTACAGGGATGTAAACACATGAACGTCAGTTGTCAAGCGATGGCAGGGGGACAAACAAAGACACACAAATACATATATATATATATATATATCATCATCATCATCATTTAACGTCTGCTTTCCATGCTAGCATGGGTTGGACGATTTGACTGAGGACTGGCGAACCAGATAGCTGCACCAGGCTCCAATCTCATCTGGCAGAGTTTCTACAGCTGGATGCCCTTCCTAACGCTAACCACTCCGAGTGTAGTGGGTGCTTTACGTTCCACCAGCATGAGGGCCAGTCAGGCGGTACTAGGTATGGCCACACTCAAATGTTGTTTTTTACATGCCACCTGCACAGGAGACAGTCCAGTGGCACTGCTAACGACCTCGCTCGAATGTCTTTTCATGTGCCGCCGGCACAAGTGCCAGTAAGACGATGCTGGTAACGATCACACTCAAATGATGCTATTTACGTGCCACCAGCACAGAAGCCAGACAGCTGTTCTGGCAATGATCACACTCGGACAGTGCTGTTAGCGCTCCACTGGCATGGGTGCCAATCATACAAATATTTATATGTATATATATATATATATATATATATATATATATATATATATCATCATTGTTTAACGTCCACCTTCTTTGCTAGCATGGGTGGGGCAGTTTCACAAGAGCCAGCTAGGCCAAAGCCTGCACCAGACTTCTGTGACTATTTTGGAAGGATTTTTACAGCTGGATGCCCTTCCTAACGCCAACCACTCGGCAGAGTGGACTTTGTACTCTTTCGTGGCACAAGCACAGGCAAGGTCAGTTTTAGCAAGGTTTTTACAGCTGGACGCCCTTCCAAACACCAACCACTTTACAGTGTGGACTGGGTGCTTTAAAGTGGCACCTGTACTGACACGATCACCAAGTACTTACAAAACAAGAAAGGGAAAAAAAACTTTCAAGTGGAGAGGAGGCATTAGTGGAGGTGATCTTGTGTTGGATGAAAGGTTATAGTGAGACAGATACAGATGTCTTGCTGTAAAGGAAGTACAATATTACCCAGCCGGAGAGAGACAGATCAGGAATGAAGAAAGAGGTGTACTACCACAAAGGAAGTACATGGTTACCCAACCTGAGGGAAGTGCAGGAGAAGGAGAGAGTGGGAGACAGCAGGACAGAGATGGTGGCAAAATGCCGAGCATACTCACAAGGAACAAGGATCAGAATATAAATGGGATGGTTGAGTAAAAGAAAACAGAGATATAGATGGTGGCAAGTGCCAGGGCATACCCTTGAGGTTCAAATGCCATAATATAAATGGCAGAATATTTTGAAGGGAATGTGATTAAAGAGTTCAATTAAGTGGCAAAAGACCTGGGTATGTATGTTGGGTGGGGCTACCAGATAGCAAAGATACAGAGGAACAGGGGTATGAGGACAAGATTGGGGAGTGGGAGGTAATCAAAGTACATGAAGCAGAAATGTGAGGAAGAGAAGAGATGCAGAAATGTAGTTTGGTTTGTTGTGGTAGAGTGATTGAGAAGTTTTCTTGTTAAGTGTAGGTGGAACACACAGCGTTTCTAGAACTCAGTTTCACTGATGTGGGCAAGTTTTCTCACGAACTTCATATCGCCAGACATCTCAGTCCATTATCATTTCCTCCTTGAAGTCCAGCTTCTTGAGACCAGTCCTTACCACTTCATCTCACATCTTCCTAGGTCTCCCTCTTCCATGGGTACCATCCACTTACAGTATATATATATATATATATATATATATATATATATATATATATACATATTTGATGGGCTTCTTTCAGTTTCCATCTACCAAATCCATTCACAAGGCTATAGTAGAAAACACTTGCCCAAAGTTCCATGGAGTGGGACTGAACCTGGAACCATGTAGTTGGGAAGCAAGCTTCTTACCACACAGCCACTCCTAACACTTTTTTTCCCTTCTCTGTGTAATTATATCTAATTAGCTTTTTAATGGTCTCTTCATTCAGTGTGGTGAAAGGAACATAATTATCGAGTGATAATAATGTAATTATTATTATATTATTAGTTTTCTGGTCTACATATGATGTCACATAGATGTCTAATGCATTTATATGTGTATAAGTGTGTGAGTGTGGGTGTTTTGTAAAGGGAGTGAGAAAGGCAGGCCGAGAGACAGAGAGAGAATGATAGATATGGACAGTCAAAGCATCTAGTAAAAAAGAAAAAGTTGGAGAATCAACTGGACAAAGGTTGTGTGATACAAGCTACATTGCTATATATATTGCTTCCTCCTCCATTTCTCTTCTTCACACATATTTTACTCTCTTTCTCTCTCTCTCTCTCTCTCTCTCTCTCTCTCTCTCTCTCTCTCTCTCTCTCTCTCTCTCTCTCTCTGTGTCTTTGTCTCATTTCCTTTATCTCTTTCTGTGGGTTGGGTATTTAATAAGTAGTCTATTGTTTGCTATATACAGTTATAAAAAGAAACCCAATCCTCTTGCTACAACAGTGACTTGGCTCTCATTCTTAACCATAGACTCTACATGCCATTGTTGTTCCCCCTACACACACACACACACACACACACACACACACACACACACATGCATATATACATAATACATGCATACATACATATACATACACATTTTAAGTCATTCACTTAAAGAAGCCCTTCATCTCTGTTTTGGAATCTTTTTGCTTGTCCTGCCAGGACATCCTGTCTGAGGTATGGACGAGGTCACAATATATCTCTCTTAATCCTTTGTCTTTATCACCAACACCACCACCACCACCACCACCACCACCGCAAACACCACCAACGCCTTCAACACCAATGCCATCACCAACACCACCACCGCTAACAACAACAACACCACCAACGCCAACACCACCACCAACACCTCCAACATTACCACCACTGACAACAACACCACCACCACCACTCCCCATTATTAACAAGGGAACAAGTGGTTACTTGATCCAGACTAGAGAGCTGCTAAATTTCTTCAGTTATCTTAAACAAGTAAATATCATATTGGATGATGCAATTCTAGACATACTTTTTAAAACATATTTTTTTTTTACTTGTTTCAGTCATTTGACGGCGGCCATACTGGTGCATTGCCTTCTGTCAAACAAATCGACCCCAAGACTTATTCTTTGTAAGCCTAGTACGTATTCTATCGGTCCCTTTTTGCTGAACCTCTGATTGACGGGGATGTAAACACACCAACATTGGTTGTCTAGTGATAGTGGAGGGATAAACACAGACATAAAAACAAATATATATATATATATTACAGAGATGCACTTGCATAGCAAGTGACCCAATCTGAGATTGTGCGCTGAAACAAAAACAATTGTAGTGTGGAAGGTGTTTATAAGCCATTTAAAAACAGACACAAGCTATTAGATTCACTTCAACAATTTAATTTGCCTAAATATTTTCATCGCTTTGAGACTGCAACCTGATCACTGACAAAATTCCATGCTGCATTGGAATTTTGTCAGAGATCAGGACATACGCACATAGATAAATACATACACACACACACACACACATATATATATATGCACACACACTCACACATGCACAGACACACATGCAAACACACACACACGTATGGATGTATGTATATATATATATCATCATCATCATCATCATCGTTTAACGTCCGCCTTCCATGCTAGCATGGGTTGGACGATTAGACTGAGGACTGGTGAAACCGGATGGCAACACCAGGCTCCAATCTAATTTGGCAGAGTTTCTACAGCTGGATGCCCTTCCTAACGCCAACCACTCAGAGAGTGTAGTGGGTGCTTTTACGTGTCACCCGTACGAAGACCAGTCAGGCGGTACTGGCAAGGGCCACGCTCATCTCGCTCGAGAAACCTCATGTGTCACCCGCACATGAGCCAGTCCAGGGGCACTGGCAACGATCTCGCACGAAAGATATCATGTATCGCCCGCACATGGCCAGTCCAGGGGCACTGGCAACGATCTCGCACGAAAGATATCATGTATCGCCCGCACATGGCCAGTCCAGGGGCACCGGCAATGGTCTCGCTCAAAAAACCTCATGTGTCACCCGCACAAGAGCCAGTCCAGGGGCTCTGGCAACGGTCTCGCTCGAAAGATATCATGTGTCGCCCGCACATGAGCCAGTCCAGGGGCACTGGCAACGATGTCGCTCGAAAGATTTCATGTGTCGCCCACACATGAGCCAGTCCAGGGGCACTGGCAACGATCCCGCTCGAAACATTTCATGTGTCACCCGCACATGAGCCAGTCCAGGGGCACCGGCAATGATCTCGCTCAAAAAACCTCATGTGTCACCCGCACAAGAGCCAGTCCAGGGGCACTGGCAATGGTCTCGCTTGAAAAATATCATGTGTCGCCCGCACATGAGCCAGTCCAGGGGCACTGGTAACGATCCTGCTCGAAAGATTTCATGTGTCGCCCATATATATATATATATATGTGTGTGATGGGTTTCTTTCAGTTTCCGTCTACCAAATCCATTTTGAAGGGATTGGTTGGTGTGAGGCTATAGAAGACACTTTTTGTGCACAGTGCCATGCAATGAGACTGAACACAGAACCATGAGGTTGGGAAGCAAACTTATTACCACACAGCTACACCTGTGCTTAAATGATTGTCACGGCTGGTGGTGGTGGGGATAGTTTTGATGGTGGTAAATATCTTCATGTCAGGTTGGTGGTAGGGATGATGAAGAGGATGATGATAATGATGACAACAACAAGAACGAGGAGGAGGAAGAAGAGGTGGTGGAGGCAGATACTGCTGCTGCTTATGTTGATAATTTTGAGGATGGTGATTGTTATAAGTCATGTCACCATACCAAGCAGCCACAACTAATTCCCAGATGACATTTCATTCCATGTCAAATGGCATAGTTATATCAGTCAATCCATGCAACTTGGTGCTAAGCTTACATAACAGAATAAACAAGAAATTGTTTAGTTACAGACAATTTCATGCATAAATGACTATTTAGTGCTTTTACATGCATTTGTCTTATAGTTTATAACATCCATCGTTATAATCATTGTCGCCATTATTGTCATTTTATAACTATTTGCCATGCTGGCATGGGTTTGACATGTCTTAACAGTTCAATTCAGATCATATTTGGAGTTATTGCTCGCTTAGAGGAGTCAGAAGTCATGGCTCTCCCATATGTTACCTTTTGGCTTAGTTTCTGTAGTTGAATGCCCTTTAAATCATGAACCATCTTACATAGTATACCTAATGCTGAGTATACCTAGTACAGAGTATACCTAATGTCAGACTAATGCAAGAGAAATCATCTTGTTCTAATCCTTAGCAAGGCCATGTTGTCTCCATTTGTTTGCTGGCACCAGAAGGGTTGTATCACTCCTTGCAAAACTAAAGAGAATCCTCTCTTACTTGCATTGGCTCCATCAATTCCATTCTTACTAACACTGTTGGCACTCCGTCGCTTACGACGACTAGGGTTCCAGTTGATCTGATCAACGGAACAGCCTGCTCATGAAATTAATGTGCAAGTGGCTGAGCACTCCACAGACACATGTACCCTTAACGTAGTTCTTGGGGATATTCAGCGTGACACAGTGTGACAAGGCTGACCCTTTCAATTACAGGCACAACAGAAACAGGAAGTAAGAGTGAGAGAAAGTTGTGGTGGAAGAGTACAGCAGAGTTCGCCACCATCCCCTGCCGGAGTCTCGTGGAGCTTTAGGCGTTTTCGCTCAATAAACACTCACAACACTCGGTCTGGGAATCGAAACTGTGATCCTATGACCGCGAGTCCGCTGTCCTAACCACTGGGCCATTGCGCCTCCACTTACTAACACTAATGAGTGGATAAACAGTTAGAGAAAGAAAGAGAGTGATGGAAGAAAGAATGATGTATGGTTCTTGTTTATCTTGTTAATATATATCAGAGGTTCTCAACCATCTTTTACCTACGGACCCCTTTGATTACAATTCTATTCTGGTGGACCTCCATTGCCATTAGATTTATACATGCTTCTTTCAAAGTTCCTATTTTGTTTTTTAACCCTTAACTTGTGTATGTTGAACTATGTAAAATGTTAGAGAAAGAAACCCAGCTGTTTCTTGTGATAAATATATCTACTGCAAAATTTTTTCATGGACCCATAAAATACTACAGTCGGCCCAGCTTGCTGTTTTGCTTGTGTGGACTCCCCAAAGTCTTATATGGACCCCCTGGGGTCATCATCATCATCATTTGATGTCTGCCTTTCCGTGTTTGAATGGGTTGGAGTGAATTTGTTGAGCAAATTTTCAACAGCCAGGTGCCCTCACCTGTTTTCAAGCAAGGTAATATTTTTCCATGGCAAGACATATTTTTAATGGAAGACTGGAAACAAACAACATGCTCATTTACAACCAATGCATGATGTCAAGACAAGGGTAGACACACACATACACACACACATATGCAAACACACAAACACAAATACACATGCACACACACACACATGTACATACACACACGCGCGCATGCGCACACACATGCATGCATAAAAAGACAAACACGCACACATGATGGGCTTCTTTCAGTTCCCTTCAACCAAATCCACTCGAAAGGCTCTGATCAGCCTGGGGCTATAGTGGAAAAAACTTGTCCAATGTGCTGCACAGTGAGACTGAACCCAAGACCACATGGTTGGAAAGCAAGCTCCTATACCACACAGCTACATCATATTGTAAATAAAAAATCTGCCACCACAACTATATTTTTGACTGATGAAAATTGTGCCACGGGGCTCTAGTATATTGACTTCTACAGATAATTGCTTTACCAAATTCAACAATAGTTTCACTGGAAACTATCAAATACTTCACCAATCACAACCAGGAATTAGTTTTCCTAACAGTGCAGGAACTAATCCCATCTGATACCCATTTCAACCTTCTTCCACTAACCTTATAATCACATCATGTTTTTGGTCCATACATGTCCTCCTGCAAGTCCAAATATCCAAAAATCTCAGCCATTCTGCTGAGATTCTTTTCAGATACCTCTGCAAACTGATGTTAATGTTTATTCTTGCAATAAGCTAGCAGAGTCATTAGTGCATTGGACAAGAAACTTGTTTCCCAACCACATAACTCGAAGTTCAATCCCACTGTGTGACATTGCATGTGTGTCTTCTTCAAAGCCTTGAGCAACCAATGCCTTGTGAGTGGATTTGGTAGGCAGAAACTGAAGGAAAGCCATTGTATAAGTGTGTGTGTGTGTGTGCACACACATGCATGCATGTGTAATGATGATTGTTCATTTAAAAAATGTATGCAAAACTTAGATTAGTAGTATGGGTATGTTTATAGTGGTATATATATATATATATTAATTCTGCCTTGTTCATTAGTCCACTCTACTGAGAACCAATGGCATTTGGAATTTAACCCTGCAACAGACTAGCATACAGTTTAGAGAGAAGTTTTTTACAGTCAGCTGCTTAAACTCAATAAAAACTGGATAAGCTTTGACCAAATGAGCCTCTAGGCTCAAGAAAGACTCTTAACCTCTTGACCCTTAAGTACATTGCTTTAACTCCTACAGGTACTTCTTTTTTCTGCTCAAAATATGACTAGTGGAAACCAGCTAACACCTTACAAAGCCAATACCACTGAATATTTTTTTTCAAAAATATTTTTGTAAAATTCTGTCACTAATATTTCACTCCACTATCTCAGATTTTATCCTCTTTCTTTACATCCTTACAAATGTTCCAACTCCATTTAAAGATAGTTTACTCTTTTCTTTTGTCCCTTTATTTTGGCTCTCAAATGCCCTAGTGCCAGCTAAGAATAATACAAATCTCTCAGTTCAATATTGCATGGCTTTATAGACACTGCCTGTAAGGCAATAATTACCCTTCACCAACATGAGAGAGCCAAGCATATATACAGGATGTTTGGGATGAAAAATTTTTTATGTCTCCTTTTTTCAAGAATAGCTTGATATATTGGTGAACAGTCAACAGCATTGGTGAGCATAAAAATTAAAGTTGTAGTTGAGAAAAAGTTTGCTGATATGCAGTACTGGAAGCCATCTGAATATATAAAAAGAGTTACCTGTATCATGATGATTCGTTCCAAAATGTTGGCATCATGACTACTGCTCAATGCTCTTTGAATATTGTAAAGGCTGTAAGATATGACATATCAGAGAAAATCAAGTTCCCCTAAACGTCCCCAGTGACATAATGCTGTCTCACATCATTAAACAGAGCTTTAGGCTCAACTCAGATGACTATATGGAAACTGCTGGAGACTGTAGTCAAACTCTAACTGGAGAGGGTTGCTGCTAGAAGGCTGTGTGTGGCTGTAGGGTTTAGCTCCTTGCCATACCTCCAGAAAGAGTCAGAAATGGTTGGCGGAGAATTCCCACGACTGCACCAGACCCGATTTCTGGCCTCTTAATTCCCCTGATTGTAATCCTATGGATTACTATGTGCGGTGCACAGTTGAGAAAGATATCAACCACTCTGCCTGTGACACCAAGGCCAAGCTGTTTGCCAAAGATCAAGGAGGTATTCAAAGATCTTCCCAGGGAAACAGTGACATATGCATGTACCAGTTTCTTGAGCCATCTTGAATCCATGGTGGAAGTTGAGGGTTGCTACTTTATGTAAGCTGTTATTTTCCAATCATAATCTAGTTGAAATTTTTTGATATTCCAAAATACTTTTATTTTTGGATGGGAATACTAAGTTGTTGGCATTTGGAAGGGTATCCAGCTGTAAAAGTCATGCCAAAACTGAACTCGCCTATGCTAGTGCCATGTAAAAAGCACTGAGTCCACTCTGCAGAGTGGTTGGTGTTAGGAAGGGCATCCAACCATAAAAATCCTGCCAAAACAGACATAGTAGCCTGGTGCAGCCTTCTACCTGGTTAGCTCCTGTCAACCATCCTACCCATGCATGCATGAGAGATGGCTGTTAAACGATGATACTGTGTTTTCTTTTCCTTTTGTGAAAACTGTCAAATTTAGCACTGACACCCTGTAACCAGTATCCAAGACAACAGAACTCACAGTTTGATGAAGGAAATCAGTGACAAACTTTGTCAACCTTTCTCTTTCAAAAATATATTTTATACTCCATTTAAATGTAGTAAGTGTTCTTTCAGTTTATGCTGGATGTTTTTTTTTTAAATGCATAATTATACAAAGAAAAATACATATAAATATTCTTTTCTATTCTAGGCACAAGGCCTGAAATTTTGGGGGAGGGGGCCAGTCGATTAGATAAATTAAGTATGTAACTGGTACTTAATTTATCAACCCCAAAAGGATGAAAGGTAAAGTCGATTTCGGTGGAATAAAGAAAAATGCATGTTAATATATTAATATATGATGTAAATTCATGATATGATGTGCTCAAATCCTAATCCATTTGTATCACCTTTTTTTGTCTTTTTGAGAACTAATTTCCAAATATCTTTTATATTATCTTGACCTAACAGCTACCAGTTGACATTCTGAAGCAGAGAGATAAAGTAGTTTCCGTTACAGCACTTCATCTCACGACCACCGAGTTAACATGGATGTACAGTACATAGGAAATTGGAACTAATTATCCCCGCTCTTCCCTATATTTAAGGAAACATCTGTGTAATATCATTAGTTATATATCAATTGAACAAATAGCTCATGTGATATTCTTAAATCTGATTCTGAAATTATATATTTATTTGTTGAAAATCCCTTAAATGGACGATCATAAGCCAAATACCCTAAGCACTAAGCCACTTGCCTTCACATGACTTATTGCAGTGGTGGTGAAAGTGATGATGGTTATAATGATAATAATGATAACGATAAAAAGGCATTGATTTAAAATGGAATTAGGTACATCTGGGATAACAAACAATTAAACCTTTCATTACCGTATTTATTTTGAGATGCTCTGTGTTTCTTTCAATTGATTTTAAATATAACAAAGAATTTAGTAAAACAACTTAGTTACCATTAAGCTAGCATTAGGAACATAAACTGTAACTAAGGTTTGGTGGGAGATTTTTATTCAGCACTTATGAAAACAAGACATTTATACTACAGAGCCAGAGGCAGTTTCAGCTGGGTTGGTATCAAAAGAGTTAATGAAGCATTGAATTTCAGCAATGAGCAGCAAATCAGTAAGCCCGGTAGACACTTTTGTGCAATGTGGTAATGAATATTGAAATTAGTTGCAATGAAACAAAATTTGAAAAGTATTTGTTCTCGGGTGCAGGCATGGCTGTGTAGTAAGAAGCTTGCTTCCAAACTACATGGTTCCAGACTCAGTCCCACTGTTTGGCACCTTGTGCATGCATCTTCTACTATAGCCTCAGGCTGACCAAAGTTTTGTCAGTGAAAGAAACCCGTTGTATATCACACCGAAATATATGTCACCAGTCCTCAGTCAAATCGTCCAACCCATGCTAGCATGGAAAGCGGACGTTAAACGACGATGATGATGATATATATATATATATATATATATATATATATATATATATATAGTGTTTGTGTGTGTGAGGTTGTGTGTGCATGTGTGTGTCTTTGTATCTGTTTGTTCTTCACCACTGTTTGACAACCGGTGTTGATGTATTTACATCCCTATAGCTTAGCAGTTTGGCAAAAGAACCAGACTTAAGAAATGAATAAGTACTGAAGGTGATTCATTTGGCTAAAAATTCTTCAAGGCAGTGCCCCAGCATGGCTGCTCTCATATGACTGAAACTAGGGAAAGAAGAAAAAGATAGGACTTTGGACTAAAAACATTTGGGTTGAAGTGTAGGCACAAGACATGATTATATGTAAGAAAAGATGCTTTGAGATACTTCTTCTGGCTCTTTATATTCAGAGTTCAAATCTCACCAGTCAGGGTGAACTACTGTGGGAAATTTCTAATACCTTGTTAGATTTCTTCCCTGTCCTCTCTCTCTCTCTTTCTCTCTCTCTTAGGTATATTTTATTATAATTTGTCCCAACCATCTTTCACAACACTGGGAGAAAATTTACTTCAAAATCTATTTGGTTTCTTGGTTCTTATTTCTTTATTGCCTACAAGGGGCTAAACATAGAGGGAACAAACAAGGACAGACAAATGGGTTAAGTCGATTACATCGACCCCAGTGCGTAACTGGTACTTAAATTTATCGACCCCGAAAGGATGAAAGGCAAAGTCGACTTCGGCGGAATTTGAACTCAGAATGTAACGGCTGACGAAATACCGCTAAGCATTTCACCCAGCATGCTAACGTTTCTGCCAGGTCACCGCCTTTCTTGGTTCTATGATATTCTGATAATGGTGTCAATGGTGGTGGTAGTGGTGGTGGTAATGGGATGATGATGACGTTAATCATGATGATGAGGAGGTAGAGAGGGAGGGGTACCCCACAATCTTTGGGTGTCTTTGAATTTTCAAAAGATTTGTTTTCACTTACAATATGAAAGTTGAGAGAACCTGCTAAATCTTGCTTGTTTTCACTTGTTTATGCCAAAAAGAAAATATGTCAACATGTCAAAGTGACAAAATCTGAAATTGTTGAATGTCGAATATAGAAATACTTGCAATTTGCCGAGGCCATCACATTGTATGGTAGTATATATGTTGCTATATGTTGCATATTTTGTCAAACAGCTACAGCAGAATAATAATTAATGATTTTGATTATGTCTGTCAAGGTTAGAACATAAAAAATGGTGGTTATAACTTTATGTTGAATCCATTTCATATGGTAAATAATCCATTTATTAAACATTCTCTAATCCATCAATTATGGTAAATAATGCAATGTCTGAAAGCTGTGTTTAACAGTGGAGACAAACTGTTGCATGTGGTTTATCATTTCTAGATGTTAACATAATTTTATTGTATTTCAAGAGAAAGGAGGATATATAGGAGACTGCTTTTCTTTTTATTGATCGGCTTTTGTCAGTACGGATGAATTATGTGGTTGTTGTTTTAGTAGAAATTGTTTAGTCTCAAACAACTCTAACCAAGCTGACCTATTATCAAAGGCATTCCAGCTTTGACCATCCTGTCTTTTTAAAGTAGCTTGAATCAAATAAGATAATATGTGTGGTTCACTTTTATAAAATCAAGGGATAAAATATAAGGGAAATTTGGTTGATATTTCTTGCCATTTGTTGATGCTTGTAGATGCTTGTCTTGTTGTTAGTTTATATTTATATTATGATTCTGCATGCTTTTGGCCAAATCATGTTAAATGCATTGATTCTTGACTAATCACCAAAGTTAAGCAATGTCGAGCCTAGTTAGTACTTAGATGGGTGACTGCTTGGGAAAACTGGGGGCTGTAAGCATCTCACTTTTTAAGGTGGTGAGCTGGCAGAATCGTTAGCACACCAGGCAAAATGCCCAGTGGTATTTTGTTCATCTTTACGTTCTGAGTTCAATTGCCACCGGATCACCTTCACCTTTCATCCTTTCAGGGTCAGTAAATAAGTACCAGCTGAACATTGGAGCTGATGTAATCAACTTAGCTCTTCCTCTTAAATTGCTAGCCCTGAGCCAAAATTTGAAACCAATATTATGATTCAGTACAACTGGTTAGAACAGGAGACAAATATATTACAGCTCTTGCTGCAGTTGTTGTCGTTGCTGTTGTCTTTATTTATGTACATCATTTTACATTTTGAGTTCAGTCTTGTCAAAGTTGACTTTGTCTTTCATCTTTCCAAAGTCAATAAAATATGTACCATTGAAATACTGAAGTGTGCATGTAGTGAGGTTTTGATATAATATATTGGCCTTTCCAAAACTGCTAGCTTTATGCTTCTATTAGAAATTATTGAGTGTGGTGGGCTGGCAGAATTGTCTAAGTTTTGAAAACAAAACCTTTTGGTTTCTGTGGATTCAAATCTTGTCAAGGTCAACTTTTTTCATTCTTACTTGGTCAATAAAATAAAGTAGAGGTTTATATAATTAATTATCACTATTGATTTTTCCCCTCCTGCCAAATTTCTGGGCTTTTGTTTATGTTAGAAATAGGTATTTTGGGGACAGTGGATGAGTGGAATCATTAAATGTTGAAAAAAATGCTTTGGGATGCTTGTTTTGGCTATAAGATGCATTCCATAAGTTTGAGACATGTTAGGAGAGGTAGTTATACCTATCCTGAATTATTGTAATTTTAATATATCATTACTATACATCAAATAAGTTGACCTGCCAACTTTTGCTATCCCAGATTGAAGGAAATGGCTGTAACAGCTCTTTGAACACATTCTACTAAACACTACTTGTCACAGCTGACTAGTTTATAGAATGTAGTCTGGATGTGAAGACAATTTGGAAGCTCACTGGGCAACAAAATTTTGTGTTAAACAAGGCAAAAAAACTACAGTAATTAATGAAATACTCCATAGAGCTTATGGATTAATTTTTTTTTTTTTTGGTTTTTGCTGGCACAAGAGGTTTAAGGACAGTAGAGAGGAGGTGAGAACTGATGAGAAGTGTGGAAGGGAGTGTAACATCAAAACGTCAGAGCTATTTGATAAAATTTGCAATTTTGTGGATGAAGATCATCACATATCTATAAAGACAATAAGCTTACAACTTAGAGTTGGTGTGGTAACTGTGCACAGAATTATTCATGAAGTTCTGATCATGTCCAACATTTGTGCAAAGTTTGTTCCCACAGTGCTCAATGAAAAGCATCCTGGTAACCAACTACTTGACAGAGATGGGCATCAAAACTGTATCTTACTCTCCCTACAGTCCAGATTTTGCTCCTTGTGACTTTTGGTTGTTTTCTAATGTGAAGAAGAACTGCAGGAGCAGTCATTTTGAAGATGAGGGAGGTTGTGGTAAGGGTCCTAGATGCCTTAGCTTTGGAGGACTTTTATGGGGCCTTCACGAAGAGACTGGAGCACTACAAGAGCATGACAATCAGAGGACCTTACTTTGAAGGAGATTATAGTTTTGCACTTCTTTGAAATTAATAAATGTCTCTCCAGAAAAAGTCTGAAAACTTCTGAGTTCAAATCTTTCCAAGGTCAACTTTGCCTTTCATCCTGTTTTTTTTTTATCCTGGTTTTGTACCTATATTGGAAACAATTATAATTCTTAATGAGCTGCCAGAATTGTTATAGCATCCAAAAATTGTTTTATGTAATTTATTTTGACTTTACATCCTGGATTCAACTCTTTCCAAGGCCAATTTAGCTTTCATCCTCTCACGGCAAAGGAGATAGAAAATCTTCCTATAGAAAATTGGTGTCAATAGTATCAACTAGTCCCCTCCACTCAAAAATGTTGGCCTTGTTCCTAAATGATAAGCCATTATTATTATTAGTAATAAGGTTGTTAGCTGGCAGAACCATTAGCATGTTGGGCAAAATGCTTAGCACCGTTTTGTTTTAGAAATAATACATTTCTAAATCTCTCAGAGAGATTTATGCAGTAGTGATACGATGAAGTAGTTGTATGCTGTCAACTTAATGTGACAGTCCCCTGAAGGGAATAATACTACTGTTGGTTAGACCTAGGAAGCTGCCCTGCTTCCTGTCGGCCTTGACACATTTTCTGTGTCCTTATGTTTACAAGGGGGAGACATAAGGAAATGTGTCAAGGCCGACAGGAAGAGGTGCAGCTTCCTAGGTCTAACCAACAGTAGTATTATTCCCTTCAGGGAACTGTCACATTAAGTTGACAGCATACAACTACTTCACCATTTTGTTTGTCTTTATGTTCTGAGTTTAACTTCCACCAAGGTTAACTTTTCCTTTTATCCTTTTGGGCTTGATAAAATAAGTATCAGTTCAGTTCTGAGGTTGATGTAATTGGCTTACCCATTCCCGCAAAATTGCTGACCTTGTGCTGAAATTTAAAACCATTATTATTATTGCTATTATTATTATTATTATTATTATTATTATTGTTCAGTAGTTTTATTTTAATAACGTGCTTTCACTTCACTACCGAGCGCAGCTCTGTGTGCCTTGGGTATGTGCTGTGGTTTGCAGCAAACCACAACACATTATTATTATTATTATTATTATTATTATCGTTATTATTATCATTATTGTTGTTGTTGTTATTATTAGTGAGTTGGTAGAATCATTAGCACTCCGGGCAAAATGCTTAGTGGTATTTTGTCCATCTTTACATTCCGAGTTCAAATTCTGCTGAGGTCAACTCTGCCTTTCATCCTTTTGGGGTCAATAAAAACAAGTACCAGTTTGAACACTGGAGTCAATGTAACTGACTTACCTCATTCTCTGAACTTGCTGGCCTTGTACCAAAATTTGAAATCATTATTATTATTATTATTATTATTATTATTATTATTATTATTATTATTATTCAGTCTCACTGTGTAACACACTGGGCAAGTGCTTTTTATTAGGTTGGCCAAAATGTTCATTTGACTTTTTAAGCAAAAATAAGACACAAGTTTTAAACATAAAGTAATTTGTTCAATCAATGATATAATTGCTGTTTCATTCCAATATGTTCTGCCATCTTATGGGCAGAGCCATTATTCCCTGCTAGTTAACTGTGACCCTGCCAGCGCTGGTGCCACTTAAACGGCATCCAATCTACATTGTAAAGTGGTTGGCATTTAGAAGGGCATCTAACTGTAAAAACCATGCCAAAACTGAACTCGCCTGTGCTGGTGCCATGTAAAAAGCATTCAGCCCACCCTGCAGGGTGGTTGATGTTAGGAAGGGCATCCAGCCATAAAAAAAGACACAGAAGTATGGTGCAGGCTTCTGTTTGGCCAGCTCCTGTCAAACCATTCAACCCATGCCAGCATGGAAGGAAGAGGTTAAATGATGATTATTGATGATGAACTGTGCTTCTGGAATTTGTTAAATGAATAATTTTTTTTTTATAAAACGAAATTTTGCAGAAATATTGACATGATTTGAAAAAGAAAAGACAAAATAAAATAAAAATATATTTGTTGATATGGTTTTTGATGTTACAGACCTTAGACTATACTTACATAATCCCTGCTATTTCTGGCATGCTAAATGACTATGTAGGTGGGCTACCTTTGAGTTTATTTAAAAGAGAGATTAAGACTGTGATGAAATAATGAAAGAAATATTTACTGAGCAAATAATTACTGTTATAAGAATAAAGGATACAAAGGAAGATTGGATGTAACATCAGAAAAATTACTCATATTGGGAATCAATAGGTAAATACTGACTTCAAATTTTGGTACAAGGCCAGGAATTTCAGGGGAGGGGACTAGTTGATCATATCAACCCTAGTGTTCAACTGGTACTTATTTTATTGACCTCTAAAAGGATAAAAGGCAAAGTTGACCTTGGTGGAATTTGAACTCAGAAAGTATAGAAAGATGAAATACTGCTAAGCATTTTGCCCAATGTATTAATAATTTGGCCAGATCACTACCGTAAAATGTGTAATTATTATTAACCAACTAGCAGAAAACTGCCTAGAGGTAGGTCTTTTTGCTGGTATATCTATAGTTTACTTTTGAGATATCTCTGTTTAAAATTACATGACCATTAATATCTTTTTGTGGGGAAGCAACAAGGGAAGAAATCATTTAACCTATATTGACAACTTGCTTCAGAACAGTGGAATGCCAAATGTTGATGAATTAAATATATGCATGGGGGAACCATGATGCATGGCATACTCATGTGAAATCACTGAAGTGTTCAGGACGACCAAACTAACAAACGGACTAATAGCTTTTGGGAGAATGATTGTGAAATAAATATTGACTATCCTGAAGTATTTTATAATTTTGGTATGTCATTGTAGGCACTTTATGACACCACTTGCACAATGCGTGAAAAACGACTTGATATTGAAGATCAATTAATGGAAGAAAGGAAAAACCAGGAAACATTCAAAAAGGATATAGATGCTTTAAACAAAAAGGCTAAAGTTATCAATACCTCTCTGGAGAAAGCACAAAATGATTTGGAAGCTTTTCAGGTAAGTTGTTTTAAAAAGGTTCACCCAATTCTGTCTAGAGCTTAATGAAGCATTTCTGAGGACACATTTTGTTTATTTCTCAACCATGTGGCTTTAGGTTCAGTCATAAATGGTACCTTCTTTGAAAATTCTACAGACGGTCAGAAAGCAATTTTCATGGATTAAGCAGATATTTTTGAAATGTGATTCTTGTCCAATGTAATGGAGGTTCATTCAGATTTTGAATTGTCTTTGATGAATGTTCTTCTTTGATCTGAAACACTGGTGTATATGGATAAAAAAAATCATCTCCCTGAGTTTGTGGTCGCATTAGAAAAGTTTTGATGTAAGTATTTCCCAAATTAAAACATAATTCTACATAAATACATTGTGAGGACCCATGTGAGGAGATTTTCAATATCTTTGCATTAGAAATATATTTAAATCATAGTGGAAATGTAGAGAATCAATGATCTTGAGTATTGATCATAGCAAGAAATTATTAGGTGTTGTTAACTCAATAATTGCAGTGGTTATGGTGTTTATAAACATCAGATTTTTAATTTGCCATTTTCTTGTGTCTTCCTCCATTTCAGTTAGAAAAACAACGTAAATTGAATGAACTGGATGTAACAGTAACTTTACTCCTGCAACAAATTCAATACACTGTTGGTAAGAAATTCCCTCACGATATATCAAAGGCTTTGGTTTTCAGAAATAATCAGATTCTAAATTTGAACAGCAGAATTAAAGAACTTCAAGCTGAAAAGAATCAACAAAAAAGAAACAAACAGTAAGCATTAATTTTTTTTAAATGTCATTTTTCTGGCCCTTCAAAATGTCCACTTTGAGGTATGGACATTTCTATGTCCAACTTAGCATTTAACATTAGTAGTACTACTTAATTCTTAATAAAAATGAGAAATACTTATTCATAGATGCAGGAGTGGTTGTGTGGTAAGAAGCTCGCTTCCTAACAACATGGTGGTGAGTTCAGTCCAGCTGCATGGCACTTTGGGCAAGTGTATTCTACTATAGCTTCAGGTCAAACAAAACCTTGTGAGCAGATTTGGTTGACAAAAACTAAAAGAAGCCCAATGGGGTGCTGAAAAGTTCCTGGTTTAAAGGATATTGTGAGAGATCTGGTTGGAGGTCCAACCTTCTGAGTCTTTTTTTACAGGACTTAGAAAAACTGAAGGATTACTGCTATAAGTGTGAATCTGAGAGGAGAATATGTTGAATAAAATCATATTTAACTGATCCTCCTGTATTTTCTTTAACTCAAAGCCAGGAATTTCTCTGCATCTCCTCATGTATATGCATTTGTGTGTGTGTGTGTATCTGCATTTGTCCACCACTTGACAGCCAGTGTGGTGTGTTTACATCCCTGAAACTTAGTGGTTTAGCAAAAAAGACTGATAGAGTAAGTACTAAGCTGAGGAAAATAAAAGTACTGGAGTTAGAAATTTTTCAAGGTGGTGTCCCAGCATGACTGTAGTCTAATGACTGAAACATATAAGCCTCTCTAGAAACCCTATTTGGTGTTACTGTTTTAACTATTTTTCTCTGTTGTCACTTATAGTTTTTTCTAGCACAGCAGTAGAGAGAAAATGTGTTGACTGTGATACTCTTCACTGTTAGAAAAGAAAATTCTTTGATACCAGGAAGACAGTTTTATGTTACTACAATCTTAAATTTATATTTCATAGCATAAATATTGGTTGATGGTATAATAATCATCATAATTTTTATTATTAAGTGTAAAAACTTTATAGAATTGATAAAATACAAGATAATATTGTTTTCATATTTTGGAACAAGGCCAGCAATTCCGAGTGAGGGGGTTAGTCAATTACATTAACCCCAGTGTTTTACTAGTACTTATTTTATCAACCTTGAAAGGGATGATAAGCAAAGTCAAGATGGAATTTGAACTCAGAATGTAATGCTGCTAAACATTTTGCCCAGCATGCTAACAACTCTGCCAGCTTTCTGCCTTAAAAAAATACAAGATAATATTTGGAACATGATAATATTGGCATGATATAAATGATATTACTAATAGAACATATTATGAACAGTACTTATAAATGTGTATTAGCAAAATATGATGTTATCAAGTTTACATAATAGTACTGGCAGAAACCCATGACAGCATTAAAATAATGGGAAGGAACTAAAAGGCTGATTGTGAATTTGAACTTTATTACAGAGAAGAACGTCTAAAACACTGCCAACTTCTAAGAGACAAAAGACAGTTTGAACAAATAATAGGTCAACTAGAAGACACTTGTAACAAGATGATAGAAGATAAGTTTGGTCGGCTTGTTGACATGGAAACTGTTGAAACAGTAACAGTGCATAGAACCAATGCTGAACTTGAGGAAAGGGCACACCAAACAGAACACCAATTGAGAGCAAACAGATGTAAAGAGAGGGTAACACCTTAGATTTTTTTATCTCTCAAATCATTTTGTTTATGATGAGTTTATTATGCCAAGTCTGGCACCATGTAAAAGCACTTGTGATAGTGCCATGTTATAAGCACCCAGCACACACTGTTGAGTGGTTGGCGTTAGGAAGGGCATCCTGCCATAGAAACCAACTCAAGTCAGATTGGAACTTGGTGCAACTCTTCTGCTCACCAGCTCTGATCAAACCATCCAACCCATGCCAGTATGGAAAATGGACATTAAAAGATAATGATGATGATGATTTGGTATGCTTCATAAATGTTGGAGAATTACATATGATGGTGAATAAAGAATTCTCTTTTATGTGTTGTAGAAGTACAGCTAGGAGGTTATGGTTTAGGTACATCTTTTGTGGGCAGCTTACTCTCGTATTTTCATAGTTCTTTATTCTTTAGCAGCTACAATATCACTTGAAATCTACATTGTCATAATGTTAAGTCTTTTTCGTTGTTTCTCAAATGAAGAGGCTTTCCAGGTGCTTTTCTAGTTAGTCTCTGAGACATTTCATTCCCAGTTTTGAAAATTACAATGTCGTAAACTTTGTATGACAATGGAAATGTAGACCAGACATATAAAATAATTTAGAATGAATATAAAACCACAAATACAGCTGCTATAAAGATGAACTTAATGACAGATGCTCCACTGAATTTCCTCTGTTATCTTATGAAATAATGCACTTGCATATTGTGTACTTTGGAACATTTGCAAGATTGACCAAAGAAGGCAAAAGCAACAAGCAATTTTAATTAGTTGCTTCACCATCATTGAGTTGAACTTGTTCTAATTTGCATGAACCTGATCCTTCATTTATCTCAATCTTCTATGGCATGTGATAGATTCTTTCAGCAACATCCACTGATTTCTGCTAACTGATTGATGTATGACTTCATTAGATAACCAATGCAATTATGACCATGTTGGGATGTCCAAAGTAGCATGTCACCAACCAGCTTCTTCCCTAGTAGCATCGAACAAAGTGAACTTTTCTTTCTCGATGTGTAAATACATTTGAAAGCTTATTATCTAATCAATTCGTCTGCTGCCATTTTTGTTACTTTAACGTTTTTTCTTTCTTTCTTTCTTTCTTTTTTCTTTTTGTCATTAAGGAAAATATAATGCAGCTGAAGCGTGATATATCAGCAGTGACAAAAGAAAATACAGATCTTACTGGGCAGTTACGAATATTACTGGAAGAACAACATCTGTTAGAAGCCAGACTGGGTTCAAGGCAGAAGAATCTAGTAAGTCATCTTGTGTTCTCTTACTTTGTTGATAGTTAACCAAAGGTAGAAATAGAAACAGTGAAACTGGAATGAAGTAGCTACGAACATCCTTAGACTGACAGGCCTTACATGCAAAATGTAATTTGTAAAAGTTCACTAAAAATATTTGCCACTTAAATGTGGCTGACCCCTAAAGGTGGATGTTACTGTTGCTTTTAGCCCCAGGAGAACATCTTCTCCAGCTGGCTATCGACACACATCTGTTTCCTGTCTATATTTGCAAAGGGAAGTCATCCTTCCCATCTGTATGTATCGCAGATCGAGATGGGAAGGATGACTTCCCTTTGCAAATATAGACAGGAAACAGATGTGTGTCGATAGCCAGCTGGAGAAGATGTTCTCCTGGGTCTAAAAGCAACAGTAACATCCACCCTTAGGGGTCAGCCACATTTAAGTGGCAAATATACTTCACCTTGCCGTGCAGTTACTGTTAATACCTCGCTCAGAGATTTAACATTCACTAAACATATTTCACTGATATATTTGCTTTCTTTCAAGGGTTTTCTCATTGGAGAATTAGATTTCTTTCTTGCAATCCAATGAAATAATGATCAGTTGCTCAGTGTCCAGGCATAACTTGTTTACAGAACTGAACTGTACCTCCCTATGGTACTTATTTTTCTCAGGAAGAAATGAGATAAATATTGAAAGTAAAGGATATTCTTTATTCTATTAGTGGTAGCATGAAATGGCTTAACAATATGGTTGCAAATACTCAGGCTGCTGTTGTAAACAATGGCGAAAATAATAATGATGATAACAATGGTAGTGCAGATACACATTTGTTGGTTAAGACTTCATAATTGATTCTAAGTACTCTGCATTTTAAGCTGTCACTCCAACTTACTCTGCAATTTTCTCAGGCATATGGTGTGGTGTCATTTTACAGCGGTATCCATTTCATAGTGTTTATGAATAATCTAATAAAGTGGAAATGGTAGGCTTAATCTCTTACATTATCTGGTCCTTTAGGTGCCTTTAGTAGTATTTTACTTGGTTGCAGTTATTTAGGTCAGATCTCTTTCTTCTCTAAGTCTTAGAGGCTTCTCTAAATCTGCTCATAAGTACCATTAATAACAAAAGTGCTATAAACAAAGACAAATTATGTGTATCTTTTATCACTTATCTTTTACTTGCTTTAGTCATTGGACAGCAGCCATGCTTGGGCACTGCCTTGAAAGGTTTAGTCAAACAAATCAGCTTCAATACTTATATTTAAGCGTCTTTTCTAAACTGCTAAGTTACAGTGATGTAAATAAACCAACACTGGTTGCCAATCAGTGGATAGTGGAGATAAATCACAAAGGCAAACATTCATGCATACAATCATACAACATTTATATATATATATATATATATATATATATATATATATATATATATATATATATATATATATATATATATATATATTGTTGTACTTGGGGATGGTCATATTGCCAGTTTAGCCAATAAAAACACACGCACTGTATATTTGGTGTTAATTTTTTTTTTTTTTTTTTCAGCTTTATATTACATTAATGTTAATCTTAATCTTATTTCGGCCAGAGTTCTTTCGTCACACTTCTGTGACCTCATCAGTGGTCCTTTGTTTCCTTCTTTCTTATGTGTGTCTCACCTTGCTAACTATCAGCCATTTTGTATTTTGTATTCCTATTGTATGTGTCTACGCATGCGTGTCCTTCAATGTGTCTGTGTCTTTTGTAAGTGCATGTGTGTATGGGGAGTGTCTGTATCACCTATATTCTCTGTTAATACGTGTTCATTTGTATTAGTTTTTATTTATTTATATGTTCATGTGTGTGTGTGTGTGTTTTTTATTTTTTTTTTATTTTTAATGTGTTTAATTAAATTTTGTTAACGTATGTAGTATTTAATTCCATTTGTTTATCTATGTATTGTATTATACTTTGTTCCTATTATTGGTTTATGGGTAACATGTTGTCACATGCTGTGGTTTGTTAGTGGCGTATGTTAGTGTTCCATTCTAGTTTCCTATTCAGGCTAGGTTTCCCTTCTATTATGTGTGTAGCTTCAGTAATTTGTCTAAGTGCTGCATCACTGCTATGTGTAGATAAGATTTTAATTTCTATGTTGTTGATTGAGCCTCTATGTTCTTGCTCAGCGTGCTGGTACAGAACTGATGAGTTCTTCCCTTCCTTAAGTTCCCTCCAATGTTCGTTTGCCCGCTCCCCTATACTCCTTGCTGTTTCGCCTACATATGTCGTTGTCTTATTTCTGCATCGTCCCTCTGTACATCTTATACTATAGACCACATTTCTGTGGTCTATAGTATAAGATGTGGTCTATAGTATAAGATGTACAGAGGGACGATGCAGAAATAAGACAACGACATATGTAGGCGAAACAGCAAGGAGTATAGGGGAGCGGGCAAACGAACATTGGAGGGAACTTAAGGAAGGGAAGAACTCATCAGTTCTGTACCAGCATGCTGAGCAAGAACATAGAGGCTCAATCAACAACATAGAAATTAAAATCTTATCTACACATAGCAGTGATGCAGCACTTAGACAAATTACTGAAGCTACACACATAATAGAAGGGAAACCTAGCCTGAATAGGAAACTAGAATGGAACACTAACATACGCCACTAACAAACCACAGTATGTGACAACATGTTACCCATAAACCAATAATAGGAACAAAGTATAATACAATACATAGATAAACAAATGGAATTAAATACTACATACGTTAACAAAATTTAATTAAACACATTAAAAATAAAAAAAAATAAAAAACACACACACACACACATGAACATATAAATAAATAAAAACTAATACAAATGAACACGTATTAACAGAGAATATAGGTGATACAGACACTCCCCATACACACATGCACTTACAAAAGACACAGACACATTGAAGGACACGCATGCGTAGACACATACAATAGGAATACAAAATACAAAATGGCTGATAGTTAGCAAGGTGAGACACACATAAGAAAGAAGGAAACAAAGGACCACTGATGAGGTCACAGAAGTGTGACGAAAGAACTCTGGCCGAAATAAGATTAAGATTAAGATTAATGTAATATAAAGCTGAAAAAAAAAAAAAAAAAATTAACACCAAATATACAGTGCGTGTGTTTTTATTGGCTAAACTGGCAATATGACCATCCCCAAGTACAACAACATCTGTTTCAACACACGATTTCACATAAAAAATCTTGCAAAACAAATATATATATATATATATATACATATATATATATATATATATATATATATATATATATATATATATATATATATATATATATATATATATATACATATATATATATGTATGTATTTAAGTTACAGTATATGAATTAAAGTATTCCAGTAGTAATCATAAAAAAAAGCTCCTTAATGTATCATTCTATAACACATATAGAATATACAATACAATACAAGACAAAACAATAAGGAGTGTATATAGTCACAAATGACAATGACATTTTCTTTAACAATAAGGAAATTCTAATTTCATGTCATATTGTTTAATAGCTTAAAAACATGTAGATAATTTATATTACTATATCTAATAATAAATAAATTACTTACATGCCTGCATCGATGCAAAATGCAAAAAAGATCCTTCAGAATAATGCAGAATTTAAGCTATGTCCTCAGGTGAAAGAAAGGCTTTGTTATGAAACAATTTGTCATGATATAAGAATTTTCTTATTGCTAAATAAAATTTCATCAAACTATTTCTCTGTCATTTGCAACTTTATATATATATATATATATATATATATATATATATATATACATATATGTTATCAGTATCGCCATACTGGCACGTGAACAAAACATTTGAGCGTGGTCGTTGCCAGTACCGCCTGACTGGCCCGTAAAAGCACCCACTACACTCTCAGAGTGGTTGGCGTTAGGAAGGCCATCCAGCTATAGAAACTCTGCCAGATCAGATTGGAGCCTGTGCAGCCATCTGGTTCGCCAGTCCTCAGTCAAATCGTCCAACCCATGCTAGCATGGAAAGCGGACGTTAAACGATAGCACGAGATTCTGTTCGATTATAATAATATCGGCAATTTGTACTGATGATAAATAGATACTTTAATTTGGAAGTATTGATTTTGAAACTATAGTCTGCAAATAACCGAGATATGTATAATTTTCACTGGTCTCGCCCACCTGTTTTTGCTCCGCTGAATCCTTATTTGAGATTTTTTTAAGTGAGCTTCTTCTAGTATATTGACAGACCGGTTACTGGTCAATCTTTTATACACAAGTACTATATATATATATATATATATATATATATATATATATGATGATGATGATGATATATATATATATATATATATATATATTAATAAATTTCAGGGTAGAAAAAATTATTTAGAATTTTTATACTACCAGTGGCCTGTGTGTAGAAAAAACTAGTCAATAGACTATATATTATTCATTATAAAAACAGTGTACATTTAAACAAGTAAGAAATGGCCATAGTGGTTTGGATTTTAACTACTCATTCTAGCGGATTAGATTTCCTATTATGGCCATCGCTTATGTGTTTAAATGTACACTATAGTCATATATATATATATATACTTTTCCAGTCACTATACAGTAACTGGTAGTGCTATATGGCAGCCCACTATGAGTAAATTACAGAAGGGGAGAGCTAAGCAATGATAAGTAAAATTGCAATGTTACTTTTAGTCCAAGTATGCTTGATGCACGTTCTGACTGGGGAACAAGCTACTCACTGCGTTTTGTCACAGAATATATTTCGCTTTTTGGCAAATGGTGTGTATACACCTAGATCAGCTCACAACACCACCTACCTAGACAGTGAGATGCTAGCATTTCGGAGTAGTTATCTCCTCATCAGTCAGTCACCAGGCAGATGACACTATGAACTGATTGAAGAGATTCCCTCACTTATGCTTTCCCAGTCACCATATGATGACTGATAGCAGTATATGGTGGCTCACCATAAGTAAATTACAGAGGGGGAGTGCTAAGCAGTGATAAGTAAAATTGCAATGTTATTGCCAATCTGAATGTGCTTGATGCATGTTCTAACTGGAGAACAAGCTTCTCACTGCGTTTTGTCACTGGGAATATGTCCTGCTTGTTGACAAATGGTGTATATACACCTAAACCAGTTTGCAATGCCACCTACCTAGACTGTGAGATGCTAGGACTTCAGAGTAGTTATCTCCTCATCAGAGATGCACGTTCGAACTGGAGAACCAGCTACTCACCATATATATATATCTTCTAGCACGTTAACAGTCCAACTAGTGGTCTCCTTTATATATACATATATAATAATCCTTTTTTTCTGAATCTCCTTGATTCTTTTAATGTGCTTGTTCCCTGGTATTAAATTGATATTAATTAATATCCAATTTTTTACCCTACTGTCTCATATATATATATATATATATATATACAAATAATTACAGAGGCATCAAGCTGTTAGATCAGGTTATGAAAGTTACAGAGAGGGTCATAGCCCAACTAATTAGGGAGCGAATCAATTTAGATGAGATGCAGTTTGGGTTCGTGCCAGGTAAAAGCACTACTGATGCCTTATTTCTAGTGAGACAGTTGCAGGAGAAATACCTAGCTAAGGATATACTTCTGTACCTGGCTTTCGTTGACATGGAGAAAGCCTTTGACAGGGTCCCCCGATCCCTTATCTGGTGGTCAATGAGGAAACTTGGGATAGAAGAATGGTTAGTGAGAGCTGTGCGAGCCATGTACAGAGATGCTGCCAGTAAGGTGAGGGTTGGAAATGAGTACAGCAATGAATTCCGGGTAGAGGTAGGGGTCCACCAAGGTTCCGTCCTCAGCCCCCTCTTATTTATCATAGTCCTCCAGGCAATCACAGAAGAGTTCAAGACAGGTTGCCCCTGGGAGCTCCTCTATGCTGATGACCTTGCCCTAATTGCGGAGTCACTATCAGAACTAGAGAAGTTTCAGGTGTGGAAGCAAGGTCTAGAATTGAAGGGCCTTAGAGTCAACCTAGCTAAAACCAAAATCCTAATAAGTAGGAAGGTAGATAAAACACAAACCCCTTCAGGTAGATGGCCCTGCTCAGTATGTAGAAAAGGAGTAGGTAGTAACTCTATAAGATGTACCCGGTGCAAGCTATGGACACATAAGAGGTGCAGCAACATCAAAGGCAGGTTAACTAGCAAGTTAGTTTTTGTTTGTGGCAGATGTTCAGGTGCAATAAAGACTGTAAACAAACAGGAAACAACTTCTATCTCATTCCAGGGTGAAAAACTAGAGGTAGTCGATAGCTTCCGCTATCTGGGCGACCAAGTTAGTAGTGGGGGTGGGTGCGCTGAAAGTGTAGCTGCTAGAATAAGAATAGCCTGGGCAAAGTTTAGAGAGCTCTTACCCCTGCTGGCGACAAAGGGACTCTCACTCAGAGTAAAAGGCAGACTGTATGACGCATGCGTACGAACAACCATGCTACATGGCAGTGAAACATGGGCTGTAACTGCTGAGGACATACGTAAGCTCGCAAGGAATGAAGCCAGTATGCTCCGTTGGATGTGTAATGTCAATGTGAATACCCGTCAGAGTGTAAGTATCTTGAGAGAAAAGCTGAACATTAGAAGCATCAGTTGTGGCGTGCAAGAGAGACGATTGCGCTGGTATGGACATGTGGTGAGAATGGAGGAGGATAGCTGCGTGAAAAAGTGCCACACCCTAACAGTTGAGGGAACCCGTGGAAGAGGTAGGCCCAGGAAGACCTGGGCTGAGGTGGTGAGGCAAGACCTTCGTACATTGGGCCTCACCGAGGCGATGACTACTGACCGAGACCTTTGGAAATGTGCTTTGCATGAGAAGACCCGGCAAGCCAAGTAAGATCGTTGCCAGTGCCCCTGGACTGGTTCTTGTGCTGGTGGCACATGAGATGCACCATTTTGAACGTGGCTGTTGCCAGTACCGCCTGACTGGCTCCTGTAGGATTTTCGAGCGAGATCGTTGCCAGTGCCCCTGGACTGGCTTGTGCGGGTGGCACATAAAAGACACCATTTCGAGCGTGGCCGTTTTCGTGCGGGTGACACATAAAAGCACCCACTACACTCTCTGAGTGGTTAGCGTTAGGAAGGGCATCCAGCTGTAGAAACTCTGCCAAATCAAACTGGAGCCTGGTGTTGCCATCTGGTTTCACCAGTCCTCAGTCAAATCGTCCAACCCATGCTAGCATGGAAAGCGGACGTTAAACGATGATGATATATGGGAGAATATACAAATAATAACAACAGACGAGGACAGGTGGTGTAAATAACAAAAGGATATATTAGTATGACGCTCGGGAATACGGAAAGTCTTTGACGTTTCGAGCTACGCTCTTCAACAGAAAGAATACGGAGACAAGGAGAAAAACACGGAGAAAAAAAATTGAATAGTGTTCAGTCAACGGTCAATCATAATAATGGCCGATCATAACAATGGCTGACCGGAAGTTAGAAATTCTTTTTTCAGGAGAGCTAAGAAAGGGGGAGATAACAAACGGTGATCGGGAACGAGGGGCTGTGTGTGGGAGGTAGAATGCTGGTGATCTTGACGTATGTAGTGTGAAAATGGGGAAGGGAGAAAGGGAGAAAGTAGTTGGTCAGTTGTAGTGTGTGCGTGGTGTGATGCGAGGGTATTGGTGTGGTGTGATGTGAGGGTGTTGGGAGGTGGGGAAGGCATGGGTGGAGTGTGGGTTAGGCTGAGGGTGGGGTAGAGGTAGGGGTCTGTGGGTAGGTGTGGGTGGTGGGTGTAAGGAATTGGATGGGGTGGAGTGGGAAGGTAGAGTAGGAGTGTGTTGGGGTGTGGTGGGATGAGCTTATGAGGGGGTGTTGACGATGAAAGGGGAAGGGGAAGGTGGATGTAAGAGAGGGGGAAGATGGGTATGGGAGGGGAGAGGAAGAGAGGAGAGAGGGAAGGTGGGTATGGGGGGGAGAAAGAGGGGGGAAGGTGGGTATGGGGGGGAAGAGAGGGAAGAGGGGTATGGGGGTGAGAAAGAGAGGAAGAGAGAGGGAAGAGGGGTATTGGGGGAGAAAGAGAGTGAGAGAGAGGGGAAGAGAGTGAGAGAGTAAGGGTGAGAGAGTAAGAGTGTAGAGAGTAGGAGAGTAAGAGTGTAGAGAGTAAGAGTGAGAGAGAGGAGAGAAAGAGTAGGGGTGAAGAGAAGTGGGAGTGGAGAGAAGTAGGAAGAGAAGTAGGAAGAGAAGTGGGAAGAGAAGTAGGAAGAGAAGTTGGAGTGAAGAGAAGTAGGAGTGAAGAGAAGTAGGAAGAGAAGTGGGAAGAGAAGTAGGAATGAAGAGAAGTAGGAAGAGAAGTAGGAGTGAAGAGAGGTGAAGAGACGTACAAAGAAGTAGGAGTCGGAGCAGGAGGTGGGGGAGGGGAGAGATGGGTGGTAGGAAGGAGGGTGGGGAGAGAGACAGGAGGAGGGGGTTAGATGAAGAGTGGAGGGGAGTTGAGCCCATGTGGAGCAAAGGAGCGAAGATAGAAGATTAATCCCTGTTCACGGCGCAAACGGGAGTCCGGATGGCCCCTGTGCATGGACAATCCAAACACAGACAGGTGTTGCCGCAAGGAGTGGCCGGCAGAACGGAAGTGGCGTGACACCGGGGTGTCATTGCCGACGTTGATGTCTCGGAGGTGTTCCGCGAATCGGTCGGCCAGGCGGCGCCCCGTTTGTCCGATGTACAGAGATTGGCAGAGAGAGCAGGAGAGGCAATATATGATGTTGGTAGACGTGCAGGTGAAGGAGTCGGTGATGCGATAGGGTCGGTGATGGGTGCTGGTGAGGAGGGTGGTGTTGGAGAGGTAAGGGCAAGTGCTGCAGCGTGGGCGGGAGCAGGGGAACGAGCCAGGTTGGGAGGTTGGGTTGGGGAAGAAGCTGTGGGCCAAGAGGTCCCGTAGGTTGTGGGCTCGTTTGAAGGAGGGGAGGGGTCGATTAGGGAAGATGTGGGAGGTGGAGGGGTCGGACTGGAGGCGCCGAAAAGCTCGGAGAATGGAGCGTTGGAGGGGTAGAGTGGTGGGATGGTAGGTGAGGGGAAAAGGGAGGCGGGAAACGGCAGGGCGGGTTCGAGGGGAGAGAGCAGATGCACGGTCCACAGAACGTGCTCTGGCAAGGGCGGTGTGGATGGTGGTGGGTGGATATCCACGCAGGCTAAAGTGGTGAGCCATGAGTTGAGACTGAGTCTCAAAGTCATGGCTGTCGCTACAAAGTCTGCGTAGACGGAGGAATTGGGAATAGGGGATGGAAAGTTTTGTGTGTCTAGGGTGGGAGGAGGAGAAGTTGAGATAGGAATGTGAGTCTGTGTGTTTGTAGTGGATGGAGGTGCTAAGGGCGGAGTGGAGGTTGCTGACCGAAATGTCGAGAAAGGGGACAGAGGTGTCAGAGACAGTACAGGAGAAGTGGAGGGCAGGATGGAAAGACTGAACGAAAGAGAAGAACGAGTCAAGATGTTCGCGGGAGAGTGAGGTGGCACCGATACAGTCGTCGATATACCGACCGTATAGTTCGGGAGTAGGACCAGTGAAACTGGAGAATATTTGGGCCTCAACATAACCAACAAAGAGGTTCGCGTAGTTGGGGCCCATTCTCGTCCCCATGGCCACTCCCGAGGGGTGCTGGTAGATATCTCCCGCGAACGAGAAGCAGTTGAGAGATAGGACAAGTTCGGCCAGATGAATGAGTGTGGAGGTGTCGGGTTGTGGGTTGGGGCGTTGGTCTAGAAAAAACTTCAGGGCACGCAGCCCCATATATATATATATAGCAATTAGAAAATGGAGGAGAATATGTGGTACCAATCGACTTGCAGACAGTGTATTCCGTTGAGTTAATTAACTTATTTTGTTACTAAAATGACAAAAACGACAACATACAAATGCTTATGACATACCATGTTATATTAACAATCGATGTTACAAATAATCAGTTGGGTACCCTCCCAGCAGTATATTGGATAGATACTATCCCTTAGTGGGTTGAATCCTCAACCCCTAACTCTCTTACATTATATATATATATATACAAGGTCTGATAAAAACAAAAATCAGGACAGGTGTTATAAAAAGAAAAGCACAACACATATAAACTCAACGTTTAATCTCTTTTGAAGTAGTCCCCTTTGAAGCCATTCACTTTATCCAGCATCATTTCCATTGATGGAACCATTCCTGGAACTCCCTTTTGGAGAAAGCAAACAGCTGCCTCATCATGGTCCTTTCAAATGGGGTTTGATTTTTGGAAAGAGGAGAATGTAGCAAGAAGCAAGATCTGGTGGGTATGATGCTTGTTGGACCTGGAGAATGCTGTGCTTGGCCAAAATCTGCTGCACAAGTTGTGTTGAATGGGCAGGTACATTGTTTTGGTGGAGTAACCACTCACTGGATGCACACAATTCTATCCACATCCATACTCTGCACACTTTACTTCCATGCACTGTCATAAACATTGGAAGTGAGTGGAAATGTTATAACTTAGTGTCTGTGTATGTGACAGAGTTCAAGGTCAATCTGTACCAAGTAGCTTCACTCTGTGTACTTTAGTCTGTTACCATAGCAACAGTTACCATAGCAAGAGTCCTGATACTTTTTGATCAGATCTCATATATATGTTTGTATGACAGGCTGCCACAGTTTCTATCTACCAAGTTCAGCCACAAGGTATTAGCCATCCCAGGGCTATAGTAGAAAGCACTTGCCTATGTGCCATGCATGTGGTTGGGATTATGAATAGTTCTTAGTGTGGAGCCTGAGGTATAGAAAAGCACTATGGGTGATGAGAAGAGGTGAGAGTTGCGCTTTGGGTAGGCTTCGGCTGGAAGTGGTATGTTAGATGGCTTTGAGAAACAGAGACTGTTGCAGTATCACTCGAAAATTGAGTGGTAAGACAATATATCTAGACTTAGAGGCTGTTCACATTGTTTAGCAAGCCTATGGCAAAAACTATTCCAACCTTAACAAACCTCACATTTTTTTTCATTTTATTTTTATATGTAACACTACATTACCTAAAGTGTCCTTCCATTTTGTAAAAATCTAGTTTGAGGGTTTGAATAAATGTAGTTTTGGACTACTATGTCTAGCACTTTCAGCAGCTACACAAATGCTACCTAATATGACTTGTAAATTAGGGATGTTAGTACCAGTTTTAAGCCAATTAGACAGATTTGCTCAAATTGGGCCCCATGCCAAGAATGGGCCCTATGCACAGGCTCAAGCAGAGGACACTGATGAATTTTTAATACATCATTGTGGCTAATGGAGTCTCAAGCCCTCAATGCTTTTTGGCTAGGACTGGCATACTACACAAAGCATAAAACACCAATCTTCAGCTTTTGTAGAGTAGAAGGCCCCACTGATAATTCTCTAATTGGGTCCCACACTCCCTAGCATTGGCCCTGGATGTTGTAATGTTGTAACCTTGAAAATTGTGATTGTTGGGTTAATTTTCTTAAGTTTGGTTTACATCGTGTATAATATATCTAAAGAATTAAAAAAAAATTTTCATGCTATTTCTTTGCAATTTGCATTTCCTATTTATCTTTTTTTCACTTCCTTCCCAACAGGGTGAGGAATTCCGAGGAGAATCTCAGCAAACTATTGATGAACTGGAACGTCTAGAACAGCTGTGTGACCTTCAAACACAGGAAATTTTCAATCTGAAAAAAGAACTGATAATTCTGTCAAGGAAAGGCGGGCATATTTTACCACCAATTGAACCTCCAACACCTCACATAGATCAATCATAGTTAATTCATTTTCTGAGACCATTCATCACAGAATATGTTTTTGCTTTTCTTTTATTATTATTATTATTATTATTATTATTATTATTATTATTATTATTATTATTATTATTATTATTATTGTTATTATTATCATTATTATTGTTATTATTATTATTTGAAACTATCATTTGAAAAATTCAAGTTTAGCAAATAAAATTTGATTATATTCCAGTCATAATTGTTATTTTATTAGCTATATATGTTATTCTTTCTCAGTTTCTACTACTACTACTACTACTACTACTATCACTACTACTACTACTACATTTTGTACAGAATTTTTCATTAACTTCCCTTTCCTTTTCCTTCTATATTATTTTCTTCACTTCTTTAAGTTTTTATATATCTATATATTTTATATTTTTATATTTTATTGAACCCTGGCTGAACTCTTGCCCTCCCCCCACCGCCTGCCAATCCCAAAATATTATCAATACACTCACAAAATATTTATTCCTGTCACTAATATATATATATATATATATATATATATATATATATATATATATATATATATATATATATATATATATATATATATATATATATATATATATATATATATATATATATATATATATATATATATATATATATATATATATATATATATATATATATATATATATATATATATATAGGCACATGCATGGCTGTGTGGAAAGAAGCTTGCTTCCTAGCCATGTGACTCTGTATTCAGTCCCAATGTATGGTACCTTGGGCAAGTGTCTTCTACTATAGCCTTGGGCCAACTAAAACCTTGTGCACTCACAAGGTTTTTGGTAGGCGGAAACTGAAAGAAGCTTTTTTTATATGTATAAATATATATATATATATATATATATATATATATATATATATATATACAGTGGGGGGGGAATAAATATTCGTACATGTCAAAATTCTTTATTTATTTAATTTCTAATGAGCATAAATGAGATATACTAATACTATATTTACATGCACATGCATGAACTAAGAATATGCAAAAGAAACTAATAAATCATAGTAACTAATGAATTTATATACAATTATAGATATTTAGGGGTGAAAAAAGTATTCGCACAGAATAAATTTATGAGTTTCTATGCCACAAAATAATGTTAAAATAATTTTTTTTTTTTACTAGAACTTTCTCGTTTGTTCCAATAATCTTATCAGTGGTCATTTTTAAGTGTCAAAACGCTATCTTCTTCATTCAGCACTGAGACAACATAAAGTAGTGTCATAATAATGGCGAAACGTAAAGAACTCACAAATTCAGTGAAAAACTTAATTATTGAACAGTGGAAAGCAGGTAAAAGTTACAGGAAAATATCAGAGACCCTTTGTATTCCATTTTCTACCATATCTTCATTTATTCAAAGATATAAAAAATCGGGAACTGTTGAAAACAGAATAAGATCCGGTGTACCACGCAAGATTTCCTCTAGATATTTAAGAAAAATGAAGTGAAGAATAAAAAAAAAACGCAATGATCACCAGAAAGGAGTTGCAAGAAGATTTGTTAGCTTCAGGGACTAGTGTTACACTATGAACAATCAGCAATGAACTTCATAGGAATGAAATGAAGTCATGTTCTCCTAGAAAGACTCCACTGTTGACTAAAAGGCATAGAGATGCCCGTTGAAAATTTGTTTATGAACATAAAGATAAATCTGATACATTCTAGGAAAATGTTCTTTGGACAGATGAGTCGAAAATTGAATTGTTTGGGCGAAATTCGCATAGCCATGTTTGGAGAAAAGGTGGTACCACTTATTCACCGAAAAACACAATTCCTACTGTAAAGTTTGGAGGTGGCAACATCATTGTGTAGGGGTATTTCTCTGCAAATGGCACTGGCAATTTACTTGTGATAGATGGTAGAATGAATGCAGAGATGTACCAAAATATTTTGAACAATAATTTATGAGATTCTGTAGAAAAGCTCCAGCTTTGCGAAGTCTACCAAAAATGGATTATTAATCACAATATAAAATTATTAGAATGGCCAAGCCAGTCACCTGACTTGAACCATTGAAAATTTGTGGCGTTATTTGAAAATTAAAATTCATTCAAGAGCCCCAATGTGCATTCCAAATTTGAAGAAAATTTGTCATGAAGAATGGGAAAAAATTCCTAAAGAAACATGCGGGTCATTGATTAAGAACTACAAGAAGAGATTGGTTGAAGTGGAACTGAATAATGGTTATGCTACGAAGTATTAAATCAGAATTATCAATTACTTATGTTCTGTACGAATACTTTTTTCACCCCTAAATATTTATATATAAATTCATTAGTTACTATAATTTATTAGTTTTTTTTTTGTATATTCTTTGTTTATGTATGTGTATGCAAATATAGTATTGATATATCCCATTTATGCTCATTAGAAATTAAATAAATAAAGAATTTTGACATGTACAACTATTTATTTCCCCCCCCCCCCCCCCCCCACTGTATATATATATTTATATATTTGTTTTACAAAATTCTTGATGTGAATTTATGCGTTGAAACGAATGTTGTATTTGAGGATGCCAGTTTAGCCAATGAAAACGCACACACTATATATTTGGTGTTCACTTGCTTCAGCTTTATTTTATACTAGCAGTATAAACCGACCTTGTCCGGGTGTGACTTATTATGCCATCTACGATAAGTCTTGCTAGCTGAAAATCAACTAAAAAAGAAAGCCTTACAACGAAAAAACCCTTATGATGTAAATATGTTCATAATTCAAAAGACGATGAAATTAATAGGGAAAGTCTGAAGGCTGTTTGCGTAAAATTATTAAGCATACGTAAATTTCATCCGTGTAATTGGCTATAGAAATGCTTGTGCAAAACAACTTTTTGCGCTGCCCTGATTATACATAGCAGGGTAATCCCTTTTCACAGGAGCTAGGATGGCAATTTGTGATGAAGCAATTGCTGGCGATCTGTTGCTAAACAGTTTTGCTAGAATTCTATCAGATTGGGCAGAAGGTGTTGATGCACCATTTTGCATTATGTTCAAAGTAGCTACTGGAATGTGGTGAATTGCTGCAGTCTGTGGCTGTCATTTTAAACCGGTTGCTGTCTTTCCCCAGCAAACTCTCTTCTTTGGAGGCATAATCTATGTATATATTAACCAGAACAACAAAAGTTATAATAAATGGCAGGGTCGGTACTTTTCACATATCTGTAACTTTTCAGATTAACACCCGCACGATTACCCAACCCTAATCCTAACACTAACCCTAAACCCTAACCCTAGCCTGACCCTAAAAAACGTAACCGTAACATTAATCCTAAACCCTAACCCTGACCCTAAAACCCTAACCCTAACACCCTAGTGAAAATCGTGGTAAATTTACAAAACATTGATGAACATGAGTTATATTTTACTGAATGATTGTGTACTTGCACGTGTATGCTTTTGAGAGAGCGAGAGAGGAAGAGGTAGAGAGGGGGAGAGAAAGGAATAGGGGTAGTTAAAAGTTTTCTTATGACTGCTTCTCTTCACTGCCTATTACTTCATTAGAAATCTAAGGATGCACATAAGCACATAAGAGAGAAAAATGAAACAAATATGGACGACTTGCTCCGAAACACCACCGAGTGGGGAACACTTCTCAAAAATAATCTGCAGTTGTTTCCTTCAAAATTCCTACATGCTTGAAATGTACAAGAGGAATTTAAGTGGAATTTCCGAATATTGTACCCCACCCCCTTCCAAAACACTTTCACCGGAAATTTTTGTATATTTGGAATCTACATAATAAATAATATATGCATAGAAAATTTCATAAAAAAATATTCATTTTTATGTAAGTTATGACCTTCCAAAGTTGGGGGATACAACTCTGTAGTTATGCCATCAATGTTTTGTAAATATACCACGATGTGAATGATTGTTTACTTGCACGTGTATACGTTTGAGAGAGCGAGAGAGGAAGAGGGGGAGAAATGAATAGAGATTGAGAGCAATGTGTATGTTGTTGTCACAGGTCATGTATGTGCGGTTGTGTGTGTTTTTACGTATCTATGTTATGAAAAATAGGTAAAGAATACCGAGATGAAAGTTTAATCTATGACTTTGTATGTATCACTTTCTCTCTCCCACCCTCTCCCTCTTTTACTCTTACTCTCTATATTTTTATGTTGAGCGCGTGTGTAAGAATGCCGTTCCAGGTAGCAGGGATGAAATATAAAAGTTGCTAGAAACAACAGCCAAATCTCCCTTAAATCACACAAAGTAAACGAAATTTTAAAAAATCTAATTACTGCACTGGAATGTTCACATCGAGAAAATTCCATTGATGTAAAAAATTTTACGAAAAAGTGGAAAATGTGGATTTCTATAAACATTCAAAAAGGCTTCACACAAACACACAATTTCAGATTTATATATTAAGATTAGTTGTATTTCAGCCAGAGTCCTTTCGTCACACTCTTGTGACCTCGTCAGTGGTTCTCTGCTTTCTTCTTTCTTTTTTGTATTCCTAACGATCTGCCATTTGGTATTCCTGTTGTATGTGTCTTTATTTGCGCATGCGTATATCCCTGTGTGTGTCTATGTTTAGTAAGTGTGTGAGTCGGAATGTGTATGGTACCTGCATTATCAGTATCCCCTGTCTATTCACGTTCGTTTAATTTACTTTTATTTATTTTATTTGTTTTTATCAACTAACTTTTCCATTTCTTTCTTTTTTTTTGTATTAATTTAATTTAATTTATTATATTTTGATTATGTATATAATTAATTAATTTCATTTATTTATCTGTCTATTGTATTAGTTTCATATTATTATTAGTTTATGGGGATCTTATTTTGTTATAGGTTGTGGTGTGTGTGTGTGCTAGTGTCCCATTCTAGTTTTCTATTTAGGCTAAGCTTATTTTCTATTATATGTGTAGCTTCCGTAATTTGCTTCCGTTCTATGTGTGGACAATGTGGTATGACGTCAGTGTCTGGGGAGGCTGACCGGAAGGGCGAGTTGACCGGAAGGGGAAACAGGGCAGAGGGAGCCTCGATCGGGATTCGTGCCCATTTTCGAACGGGGTCGTCGTCAGGACAAGACGCGTTAGGCGACGGTCTAGGTTTGGGAGAAGCAGCTGCTATTCCTGGTGTACTGCGGGTCCGGGCAAGCTTCAAGGATTGGATACCGCAAGACAGACTCGCAGTCGAGGAAAGGAAAACCGAGGTAAGGCGATTACATCTACTCGTACGCACACACCACAAGCTATTTCGGCCTCACGTGCAGAAATTCGCCGCGATGGCAGCCACCAAGATTAGGATCGCCAGCGATGTGATCAGGCCTTTTAATGGCGAAGGAGATGTGATGGCATGGATACGAAAAATTATGCTCGTTGCCAAGCTGCAAGGAATAAGTGATGTGGCGAGTCTCATGGCTCTATACTTGGAAGGGAGCGCCCTGACCCTCTACCTAGAAATGGACGAGGAAGAAAGATTAAGTGCAGAGAACGTCAAACGGAGGTTGAGAGAAGCGTATACGGAGAGCGAGTACGCTGCCTTCGTAAAACTAGGAACGATTAGATGGGGGGGGGGGGGGGAAACGAGTGGATGAGTACGCGGCGGAAGTGCGAAGACTGGCTGGGTTTACGGGAGAAGGCCTGGACAGAGCGGCGCGGCTGGCGTTTGTAAATGGATTCCCCGACGACGTAGGGATCCGATTGCAGCAGTTGCCTGGCGGGAGAAAGATGGCGCTCAGCGAGCTAGTAGCGCAAGCTCGCGTGTTGACACAACACGTCGGACGGAAGCCGATAGCGATGGCGGCGACAGAGGCGCGTTCCAACAGACGACAGCCTGAGAATGGCGTGAGGAAGGCTACCGAGCAACGACAGCGGCCGTTCTCGGGCCGGTGTTTCAAATGTCAGGGGCCGCACATGGCGAGGGAATGCGCTGAATCGGGGCCCGTCTGCTATCGATCCAGGAAGACTGGGCACATCGCCCGTGATTGCGACCAGGGAAACGACCGTGGGGAAGTTTCTGTCTCTCAAACTTTCCCCGCAACCAAGTAGAGGCGCTGCCCGTGGTCGAGGTCGAGGGTATAGGAAAGTTGGTTATACATCATTAGATGTATACCTGACTTTCCTATATAAAATTAGAAATATAACGGAACGCTGAACTCCAGACTATCAACCTAAACAACATTTATTCAGGTGGTAAATATATATATCTTTAGCTCTTGTTTATTGTTACAGCTTCTGTGTGTGTGAGCATTGTTGTTTGGACGTTTGGTATGTAGATGTAAGCGAGCTGTCGAGCGTAAGTTCGAAAGATGAAGAGAGACAGCTAAACACGTAAAGAGACTGTCTCCAGAGTTGGAATGTTGGAGACACTGCTTGACACGTCCATGCTCATGGCCGGCCGACCGAGAAAGAGCTAGAATAGAAGCGGGAACGCTTGCTTGTTTAATTCCACGCATGCGTGAGACTACGCATGCGCACGGCGTTACTACAAGGGGAAGAAGTTCAAGGCCCTCGTGGACACGGGTTGCACGACTACCCTCGTGACGCCAAGAGTGGCGAAGAAATGGGATGGGACGAGTAGCGTCCGGGCGGTCGACGGTAGAGAGATCCGTTGCAGGGGCAGCTCCAGTCTGGAGATAGCGTTACCGAGCGCGGCGCTGAGGCTACGGGTGATCGTGATCGACTATGTGATAGACGGGGTTGATGTCGTGTTGGGGATGGACGCCATCAACCGTCGTGGTGGCGTTAGGATTGCAGGAGATGAGGTCACGTTCGGAAGCGTGGGGGCATCGTGCGGCGTGAGTCGGGACCGCCAGGGAGAGCAGAGCCCCGTCGAGGACAGCGCCGCTTACACCATCGAAGACAAAGATTTTCAGGCGGCGTTTGATGGTCGGAGGTGGACGATAGAGTGGCGATGGAAGAACGGGCCCCCACTACTAAAGAATAGGGTTAGCTGCTACCAGCATAAGTTGAAAGGTCACGCCGACGTCGAGTTCGACGAGGAGGTAGAGAGATGGATCAAGGAAGGAGTCCTTGTCCCGTGGAAAGAGGAGGTGGTGAATGGAGTGCTGCCTCTGATGGCGGTGGTGCAGCCGACGAAAGGAAAAGTCAGACCGATGCTGGACTTTAGGGAACTGAACGACCATATATCGTGCCACACGGGAGGCGAGGCAACGGACGTTTGCTGTGAGACGTTACGTGTGTGGAGACAGTCGACCAAAGGCAGCGACGATCGTCGACTTGAAGTCGGCATATTTGCAGCTTCGTGTGAGTGACAAGCTGTGGCGATACCAGCTGGTGCGGTACAAGGGCCGGACGTACTGTTTAACCAGGCTGGGTTTCGGGCTGAATTCCGCTCCGAAAATTATGGCGATGGTACTCAAGTCCGTCCTAGGGAAAGAGGAGAGGATAAGGAAGGCCACCAGTTCCTACATCGACGACATTTTGGTTGACGAGACTGTAGTGCCAGCCACCGAGGTAGTGAGACACCTGGAGAGGTTCGGGCTGATTGCGAAGCCGCATGAGTCGATGGTGGGGGGAGCTGCGCTGGGGCTGAAGCTACAAAAAGACAGATCAGGCGAGCTGGTGTTCCGGAGAGGAAACGAGATCCCAGAGCTGAGTTCCAGCGTCAGCAAGAGAGAGTTGTTCTCGGTTTGTGGGATGTTGATCGGACACTATCCGATCGCTGGTTGGTTGCGCATTGCATGTAGTTACATCAAGAGACGAGCAGAGGGGGAGAGTTGGGGTGACAAGGTAGGAGAGGTGATGATGCGGGAAATCCTGGAGAGAACGAGAGCGGAAGACCCGGTTAGAGGAAACTGGTATGTGCCCAAGACGGAGTGCGGGACGGTTTGGTGTGATGCTAGCAGTATAGCGATAGGGGTTGTGTTGGAGATCGAAGGTGCTGAGGTGGAGGATGCGGCCTGGCTACGGAAAGCGGACGACTTCAACCACATCAATGTCGCCAAACTAGATGCGGTGCTGAAAGGGGTGAACTTGGCCCTGAGATGGGGACTGCGCTCGATCGAGATCCGGACGGATTCGGCCACCGTGGTCGGCTGGGTAGGAACAGTAATTACCAGCGAGAAGAGAGTCCGGACGAAAGGTGCCGCGGAGATGTTGGTGAAACGCCGCCTAGGAGTTCTGGGAGAGCTGATCGCCGAGTTCGGACTGAAGCTGAACGTGGTTTTCGTGCCTTCGGAAAGAAACAGGGCGAACGCACTGACCAGGGTGAAAAGGGCGTGGCTGGAGGAACCGGAGGAAGCAAGGAAAGGGATAGCGGCAGCGTGTCGGCTGGGTGACTCCGAACTGAAGGAGCTACATGCTATGCACCACTTGGGGGTGGATAGGACCCTGTATCTGGCGAAAATGGTTGATGCTGACGTCACTAGGAGAAACGTTAAGAAAGTGGTCGCGAAATGTGACAGATGCCAGTCCATTGACCCCGCCCCGGGTGGGCATGAGCAGGGGAATCTCTCAGTAGAGTGCAACTGGAGGAGACTGGCTATGGGTGTGACGCACTACCGTCAGGAAATGTATCTCAGCATGGTTGACTGCGGGCCGGGCCGGGCCGGCTGGCCATTTGGAGGGAGCTGAGGACAGGCATTGCCGATGAGATTGCCCGCATTCTGAACGGGATATTCTTGGAGAACTGCTAATGGACAATGGGGCGGCGTTTCGTTCGGAAGCGTTGGGAGAGATTCTTGACCGGTGGAAGGTGCTACGATTATTTAGAGCGGCGCATAGGCCGAGTAGCAACGGAATCGTTGAGAGGCACCATCGGATGATCAAGGCCATGGCTGAAAGGGGGCACATTTCGCCCCTGGAAGCGGTCTACTGGTACAACATGTCTCCCCGATCCGGACAAGCGGAAGAGTCTGTGCCGCACAGAGCGGTGTTCAAATATGAATGGAGGCATCCCAGTAAGACGCCGGAGTTCTGCGAAGAAGAGAAGGGACCCGCTGGCGTGAAAGTAGGGGAGGAAGTTTGGGTCAAGCTGCCGAAGGCACGCTGCACATCACAATGGGGCAGGGGAACAGTGACAGCGGTCAATCCCAGAAACAATGTATCTGTGGATGGAATGCCGCGTCACGTGCTGGATCTGCGCAGGATAGCCACTTCGTCGGATGAAGAGTGCGATGGAAACGAACCACCTAGCTTGAGAAGATCTCGACGTGTAAGGCGCCCGCCCGGTTGGATGGCGGACTTCGAATTGGAGTAGGGGTGAACGTGATCTTTAAGATCAGGGTGGCGTGTGGTATGACGTCAGTGTCTGGGGAGGCTGACCGGAAGGGGAAACAGGGCAGAGGGAGCCTCGATCGGGATTCGTGCCCTTTTTCGAACGGGGTCGTCGTCAGGACAAGATGTGTTAAGCGACGGTCTAGGTTTGGGAGAAGCAGCTACTATTCCTGGTGTACTGCGGGTCGGGGCAAGCTTCAAGGATTGGATACTGCAAGACAGACTCGCAGTCGAGGAAAGGAAAACCGAGGTAAGGCGATTACATTTACTTGTACGCACACACCACAGACAAGATTTAAACTTCTATGTTGTTGAGCAAGACCCCTGTATTCCTGCTTGGCATGCTAGTATAGAATTGATGAACTCTTCTCTTCTTTAAGTTCCCTCCAATGCTCATTTAGCCACTCTCCTATGCTCTATGCTGTCTCCCCTGTGTACGTCATTGTCTTGTTTCTGCACCATCCCTCTGTACATCTTATGCTATAAACTACATTCCTAGTTTGTTTGTGGGCTAAATCTACATACAATACAGTTCCTATCAGTACAAGAGGTTCTATTAAAAGAGTAGGTTCTACTGATTAGGGATTTGATACCTGGCCTTTCTACAACCTGAATTCTTAGCTTAAGCTTGTCTAGGGCCCTTCTAAAGCAGTACGCCAGTTCGCCTCTAGGGGTGGTGTAAACGAACAAGACACTCTGGTATTTGTGGCTATCATACCATGAGTTGGCCTTCCCTATTTTCTTCTTAGTTCTTTCAATGATATTCCATAACTGTTTCATTCTTTGACACGAAAGTATAGAGAGACTTAAAGAATTTCAAGCACTTCTGAATGGACTTGACATAAACATTCAATTTATGATGGAATATAATCACCAACAACTTCCATTCTTCGACATCCTCATTAAGAGATCCAACAACAAAATAGAAACAGACTTATACTATAAGACCATGGACTCCAAGCAATATCTGCCATTCAACTCATGCCACCCCAGACACACTAGAATGAATATCTCTTACAACCTGGCGAAAAGGATTTGTACTATAGTTTCTGATACAAGAACCAGGGACACAACTACATGAGCTAAAGGATATACTTGTCAGCAGGAACTACCCACCATCACTAATTGATATAGACTTTCAGCATGCCCTACAACTCAACACCCATGAACTCAGACTCCCCAAACTAAAGAAGTATTTACAACCAAAAACTCTACCATGCATACACACACACAACCCCTTAAACAATGAGGCTTTGACACCCTTCTCCAGAACATCCCTTTACTAAAAAGGGACCATAGAATGGATCAAATCCTCCAGACACACACCATCATAAAGAGCAAAAGACATCCCAAGTCAATGAAAAGTCTTCTAACATAGGTCCAAGTACACTCGTCAACAACATCGAAACCAACAGTAAAAAAATGCAGAAGACCTAACTGTGGTATACGTGTCAACCTAATTGAGGAATTGGAATTCTCCTTCAAACAAGGTCAATGTTTTACAATGAAGAACAACTTCGTATGTGCTTTGGGAAACCTAATATATATATTAACTTGCTCAGGATGTCGAGAACAATATATTGGTCAAACTAAAAACAATCTATGCCAGAGGATGGTGGTACATAGATCCCAGATTAAAATATGAGAATACAGAAAAATAGGATTAAGCAAACACATCAATATTTGCGCCACTAACGAACAACCAACTTTAGAATTTCCCCCCTTGCATTGTCCTCAGGGACAATGCAACCTATAATCAGCACATTAGCAAAGAAGCATATTTTATTGCAAAATATAAACCTATTTTGAATACCACTACAGATGAAATTACAACAAGAATTTAGAACAATTCCAACCACTACTGCTACGACCATAGCAAGTCACTTTTAGGTTATTTGACCATTAAAGAAGATTCCACGAACAATCTACTGTATCACGGTACTCCTGTATTTTCTCTTTTCTTTCTGCTTCTTCCTCTTCTTTTCCTCCTTCATCTCCTTCTCCACCCCCTTCTTTTTCTTTTTCTTCTTCTTCTGCTTCTCTTCCTTTTCCTCCCATGGATGCTCCTACTTAAACCATCAATTCTCTGTAGTCATAAACTATCCCTTCAAATTTACTACTACTTACCTTCCAAGCATTCACAAAGGAAGAGAGAGAGAGAGACAGACAGACAGACTCTCTGAAGACTATGAAAATATTTACAAAACATTTCACTTAATCTTTTTTCTCCAATTTAATTGTTTTTCTTATTTTACTTGTATGCTGTCAACTTAATGTGACAGTCTCATGAAGGGAATAATACCACTGCTATTTAGCCCTAGGAAGCAGCACCGCTTCCTGCCGGCCTTAACACATTTCCTGTGTCTTTATGTTTACAAGGGGGAGACAAGCACCTCCACTTAGTTAAGCCTGCATCCACAGACATGTTTCTGAGTCTTTGCTCGTCATCAGTCTGCAGTAGCAATGGCCTGCTAGTCGAAGATGCCTATCAAGCTCTTGTAAACATATCATAATTCTAGTGAAACACATTCACTGATTTCAAAAATAGAAATAATACATTTCTAAATCTCTCAGAGATTTATGTGATAAAGTAGTTGTATGCTGTCAACTTAATGTGACAGTCCCATGAAGGGAATAATACTACTGCTATTTAGCCCTATGAAGCAGCACCGCTTCCTGTCGGCCTTGACACATTTCCTGTGTCCTTATGTTTACAAGGGGAAGACAAGCACCTCCACTTAGCTAAGCCTGCATCCAGTTTCAGGTGTAGGAAGTTAGTAAGCTCCAAGCAATCTGTAGAAGTTTGATAAACTGAAAACAGTTATTTTATAGTTCACGGGTAGCAACTAAGGTTGCAATGTGTGCGAATAAAAATCCAAATCAAGGGAATGGAGCAGGCAAAATTCAGGCTACATATGTTTCCTTGCTCGGAAGTAATAATTACTCAACTAGGGGTACTCTACTAGCTATTCATCAGGCTGAAAATACCTTAGTTAAATGAAGGTTACATTGTTGTCTTTAATCTGTAAGTTAACTCGCTGGAAATTTGATCGAAAATGAGTGGAAAGCATGGAGTGAGAGAACAAAAAAAGGAAAGCATATGTATGAAGAAATAAGATATGGGAGTGGGCAAATGTCTAAAATTGTTAAGAGAATGAATAAGAATATACATGTGTATGTATATAAATACTCATTGCAAACATCATATACACCAGTGCACAGTTCTCTACACATTTGTTTGTGTATATGTATGTATGTATGTATGTCATTATTCAGTTTTGTTCATAGATTTTTTGCCAATAGAGAAAGAGCCGGTTTCTAACCTAGATCCAAGGTTCCTTCATTGAAATTTCAACATCAACAACAGAGTATTTTGTATGTATGTATGTATTTTTGTATGTATGTATGTATGTATGTTAAGATTTGTATGTTTTATGTATGTATTCTCATGCATAAAGCTACATATCTAGACATGCTCATATATATTTAAATGATAAAATTTTGGAAAGTTTTACAGATTTTTACAGTTCCAGTGATGGATTGGATGTCTAGTCTTCGAATTAGCTTTCTCCTTTCTGGTTTTGTGATGTATGTATGTATGTATGTGTGTGTGTGTGCACATGTGTGTATGTGTGTATGTATGTATGTACGTATGTATGTATTAGTAAAATTAATGGAATTTCCACAGGTTTAATAAGTTCAGCTGAATGTTGCTTTGTTTGTTTATTCTGCATGTTACTCCCCTGACAGCATGACCCAAATTTGTTCAGATTTGATTTTCTTAGTCTTCTCATAGTATCAGATAATTCACACACACACACACACATGTGCGCCCCCCCCCCCCCACACACACACACGCAAATGGTCGTTACCATACATACTCATGTGATGGGATTGTCATAGATGGTTTGAAATTCTTTCCTGACACATTGGAAATTTAGTTTTTTTTTTTTTTTTCACTCCTGTTATGATAACAAACCAACTCACAAAGCTCTTTTACTGCTTGGTAAAAGAGAGACAGACAGACAGACAGACAGATTAAAGACAGAGAAAGAGAAGCTGTGCTGTGTTGGTGTTCCAACCTTTGCTAATTCTAAAGTTTCAATGTATGCAATTTGTTTCTTTTTCTTTTTTTTTTGTTTTTATTTTACTAATTTCTAAACTTTACTTTGACATTATATCATTAGAAAAAATAAATACATTTTACATTGATTCATGTTTCAATAAGTTTCAACAATATCGAAAAGAGCATACACAGTTACGAAAAACTGAAGAAAGGTTATACTTTTCTAAAAATAAAAAAGCTATCCTATATTACTGTATAGTTATGTTTTCTTTTTTTTGCTTTTTCATCTGTATAGGTCATTTACCCTGGTTGTCATCACCTTGTGCTCAATGTTGGCAGTTTACTTAGCATTTAGTTGTAACTTATGCACTCTCTCTTCATTCTTTCTCACATTATGGGTTGCTTTGGCATTGTACAGTACAAGGTATATGAGATGATCGCAGACCCGATTTGTCTGCAATGTGTGGTTAAGAAAATTGCTTCCCAACCAAGTGGTCTTGGGTTCAGTCCCTAGGCTGACCAATGCTTCGTGAACAGATTTGGTAGACAGAAACTGAAAGATGCCCATTGTGTGTGGGGATGTGTGTAGACCCCTATCTAGACAGCATGTGATGGTTGTGAATGAGCATTTCCAGTCTTCTGTGAAAAACATGTCTGGCTATGAGAAAATATCTTTTTGCTTGGAAATGGGTGAAGGTTGGTAATAGGAAGGGCATTCGGTTGTAGAAAATTTGCCTCAACAAAATTCCATCTAACACCTGCAAGCATGGAAAAGTGGAGATTAAATAATGATGATGATGATTTTCCATGGTTTCATGAGTTACATTGCATATTAAAAGCCATTTACAATGGCAAAGCTACAAAGCTTATGTTATGTTGTTTGGCCATTATGGTTAGACACTATCAATTGCATTTTGCACAGTTTCTCACAACCAATCATCAAAGTTGATCATAAAACATTTTGAGCTAAAACTTTGTCTTGTGCAGACAAAATGTGGGGCCATAATTTTTGTTGGAATTTCACAAATGGCTAAATCTGAGCTTGCTTTAAGGCCTAGCAGAGGTAAATTTTATAAGGAAAAAATTGTTGTGAATACAACTGCAACACAAATCTTGGCAACATAAAAAAAAAATTAGGCAAGAGCATTTTGACAGGGTCCTTGCTGACATCAGCTGTGATGCACACATTATGCACCACTGAGTGCCTCTAAAGAACTGTTGATGTGTTACCAATTGTTATCAATGTAGTTCTGTTATCATGAAGGCACGTAGCTTAGTTGTTAGGGTATTCGGCTCACAGTCATAAGATCGTGAGTTCGATTCCCAGCAGTGTGTTGTATCCTTGAGCAAGACACTTTATTTCATGTTACCCAATTCAACTCAGTCAACAAAAATGAGTAATTCCTGTGATACAAAGGTATTACTCATTGTCATGTTCTGTGTCATGCTGAATCTCCTGGAGAACTACGTTAAGGGTATGTGTGTCTGTGGAGTGCTCACACACTTCCACGTTAATTTCACAAGCAGGCTGCTCTGTTGATTGAATCAACTGGAACATTCGTTGTCATAACCAATGGAGTGCTAGTTGTTCTTTTATCTTGCTTCAGTCATTAGACTGCGCCCATGCTGGGCACCACTTTGCAGAATTTTACTCGAACTAATAGACCTCAGTACTTATTTCCTTTTTAAACCTGGTACTTTATTGGTCTCCTTTGCCAAACCGTTAAGTTATGGGGATGTAAACACAGACACAAAGACACACACACACATATTCACACACACACACACACACCACACAATTTTCACATGTACACAATTTACGTAACAGTTAAAAGAATTTTGTGACTTTGCCAGAGTGGAACACAAAAAGACAGTACACCATGATGCACAAGCATAGCTAGAGTGTACCACCCAGGGTGGCTCTTCTGTTAATCGCCCCTGAACACTACAAAACAACTCATATTACCTGCAGCAGACCCAAAGTACCGCTACTGCTGCTACTGCCCCTACCGCTCCCCTAGCTATGCTACTGCCATGATGACACTACATTATTATCAATACTACCTGTAGTTGAAATAATTTTTTACATTTTGTTGCTTTGAAATTCTGCTTTTGTTTTGGAAAACTCTAATGGGGATAGATAAGACAGTTTTGTGAAAAGGATTTTTGATAAATATACTTATAGACGCTGGCGTGGCTGTGTGGTAAGAAGCTATATAAATGGCAGATTTTATATGGTGACAGCAATTTCCAGGTGATGCCATCTCTGCTCCGAGGAATCCCTGTCTATTCTGTGGACTAACGAAAAGATACTTAATAGAATTTCTGAAAGCCTATCGAGATACCTACATGCATATAAATGTACTTTCACACAATGCAGTGAGAATGAATTTTATTTTACTTTAAGGAATGGATGACTTAAATTTACTTTAAACCTCCCCGTTCTTCTAAACACCTACTAAATATCGAACTCGCTTTGTAATCATGAGTGCACCTAACCTTGCATGTGTGTATGGTCACATTCTTGCTAATGCTTGTACACGCATTATATATATATATATATATATATATATATATATAATAATAATAATAATAATAATAATAATAATAATATTAAGGATAAAAATCCAAATTTACAGGTTAAAAACTCAATTAAATTCAATTTATTAAAAATTCAAATTAAATTAAGTTTCGCAGTATAAAATATAAATATATAGTTTTAGGGAAAAGAACCAAGGTTCATGAACTCATCGATGAAAATCTACTGTCACATATAGAAAAATTAATAAGTAAAAGCACAATAAATAAGTATAATATAATACAAAGTAAATATCATAAGATAATGATAATAAAACGACTACACGTGTTTCATAACCAAATTTTCAAATAGAAAAAATATTCAACTCGATTAAAACTATTGAAAATCAATTCTATTCAAAAATATAGCTAATCTTCAGGTCAAAATAAATAAATAAATAAATAAATAAATAAATAAATAATAATAATAATAAAAGAATGTATATATCAACCAACAATAAATAACAAATGAATGTATATAAAATACTTATTATATTAAGATAGAAAAATATTATTAAAAATATCAAAATTATAAACGTTCCATAATTAACTTAGCGTTTATCATAATATAAGTTAACAGGAATATTATATACAAAAACTAATTTTAAAGAATCTTTTGTTTAAAATACAATTTAAACGAAGTTTTAGGTTAAAATAATAAAGATAGGAGTAAAAGATTTTATACTAAAACGTTTATTTAAAAGATGTCTCGTGAAAATATTGCGTAAAGAAAAAGAATAGAATAAATAGATATAAAAACATGAATGAAAATTTTATTGTGAATGAAAGATTAAACTTTATAT